>NW_020203012.1:0-11853 GCF_001531365.2 Cynara cardunculus var. scolymus | reverse complement strand
AACATATTCAGATCAAGTATGTTGTCTAAGATGATATCTTAGGCAACATATTCAGATAGAGTATGTTGTCTAAGCTGATATCTAAGGCAACATATGTTTTTCACTTAGGCAACATAACYTTTTGTGTGTTGCCTAAGAAGCCYGCTTAGGCAACATATTCTGTTTGCATATGTTGCCTTGRTTCTTATGCAACATTGAGAAGGCAACACTGCTCAGGCAACACGGGTTTGTTGCCTTAGACTTACGCAACATATAAACTCCTCTTAGGCATCATTTTTCATTTGTTGCCTAAGTGACATTTTGAGGTAGTATGTAGATTTCAGTTGCATCATCTTGCAGCACACGTGTAGCTACTTTAAAATACTAATCGGATCAAATCAGGTCGGTTTACTTTCCAACATTAACGTTATGAGTGTTTTGCTGGGAGGTTAAATTAGTCATGAACCACATAGAGTAACCTCATTTAATGTGTAACAGACGTATAGAGTAGCTCAGCCTTCAAAACAAAAAACAGTTATTGCTGATTGAATTTGGCAGATTTCAAAGCAACTAGCTAGATACCGACATCTCGTCTTTTTTGGGTAAAGCTACGGAACCTTTGCTAGATAACAACTTGCCGATGCCAATCGAAGACTTTCCAAGATAATGACGTTTCTATATCTCAATCAGTACCTATCAATTATATATTAATCCAAATATTAGATATTTGTTTTCATATGAATTACTTATTGTTTTACTAGTCAACTTAAATCGCTTTTGCTGGTCTAGATTCTAACTCTTACTAGTCTTAACTAGTACCTAAATATCTGATTTTTGCTACACCAAGTCAAGCCCCGAAATCCACGGTTACCCAAGAAAAATCAACAACGCTGCAAAAGTACTACTAAAACTGGTGTTCCGCTCTCGGTAATGGAGATCTTGCAGATTCCTAAAGTTTGTCAAGTTACAAATTGTCAAGGTACTTCGATGAAACGATATGAATAAAGATTCTAGAAGTTTTATTGATTTTCATTCAATAATCATACAGGAGTCTGAGTGTGAATCAGACTCTTACTGATGAAAGTTATGGATTCAGGTCAAGGAATATTTTGTGCATGTCTCTCTAAAACTCCTCGTTACATCAAGACGATTTGCTTCAACAAATATACATGATATTGTCTATGCCTTCTCCTTCCTTTTATGGTCTTCACAAAATATTTAAGTACGTTTTTTGGGGAATAATTTTTTTATGTACACTACAACAAAATTGAGTTTATAGGACACCCCAAATCCCTAAGTGTCCCAATAGACCGTTTTATAGGACTTAATTTATAGGATCAAAATATAAAGCGTCCTATGTCTAGAGGTGTTGTAATAAGTTTATTTGATGTTTTTTGGCATCTTAACAAGTTTTTTAGAACATTTTTAATACAAAGTGTCGCATTAGCAACTTTATATGACACTTTTGGGAAAGTGTTCTATAAATTCAATGTTTTATAGGACATTTGTTTTTATATGATATTTTTTTCAAATAGTGTCGTATAAAGTTGCTAATGGGACGCTTTATATAAAAGTGTCCTAAAAAACTTATTACGACATCAAAAAACGTCATATAAACTTATTACAACGCCTTTAGATATGACTTTTTTTTTGTTCTATAAACTAAATCTTATAAAGAGGTCTACTAGGGCGCTTAGAAATTGGGAGTGTCCTATAAACCCGATTTTGTTTTAGTGGTACTTTTTCTTGATCCTCATTTGTTTGATTGATATTAGAGTGGAACATGTTGAATTTGGAGATGTTGCACAAGTGTCTGAGTGTCTTCTATGGGCAAGTAGCGTACAGTCTTCCCCAACAATCATATAGGTTAGTCCCAGCTTGAGAGGCACAGTTTTTGGATACTCAGTGACCCCAAGTCGCATTGTCAGGTCGCCTGGAAAGCTTAAAGGTAACTCAAATGCCATGCTCCTCTAAGTCGCGAGGAATGTTATTGGAGCTATGGTACAAAGTTTGCGACCAAGACACTTGAACTTGCAACCTAAACATCCTAGCTAACAGATWGCATATATGCCTATTTTGGGAACCACGTGACCCTAAATCGTATATGTGAATTGCCCAATAAGGGGGCATATTTTAAGGCATGGCTATTGATCATTTGCTCTTGTACATAAAATGTAACTCTAGTTTGATGAGTAATATCGGCATTTGTCTTCTCTTCATGTGGACATCCACTCTCACACTCTAGATAGTGGAACAACATAATCTTGTTTCTCGATTTAATTTACATGCCCTTACTATATTTGTGTGTTTAAGCTTGATCGTTATTGAATTTACATAGATTGTGGGTTGATGATTATTTATTAACCGATCATCAATTACACATAGTGTTTCTGCATTGTTGTATTGGAGTGTATACAATTGGATTACATTTACTCCGACGATATTTTACTCTTAGGAGTCGCTCATTTACTTGGTCTTTGTAACCTATTCATAAATTCTCCAAAGCTTGTTAAAACGATTTGTTCATCTATTAAAAACAAGGTTTCTACAAATCAAAATCGGTTTTATTTTGTAATTTTTTTCTAATAACTTTTATATCAATGAAAATATCAATTAGTTGTTTTCATTTGTGTATGTTATATCAATTAGTTATCTTACAACTTTGATAAACATATAAGTTAAACAATAATGAGTTTTCTCAAAACTTCCTCGGCATTTAACTGTTCCAAAAAGTCCATGTCGTTAGGTTTTTAGGCAACCATGTCGTAACAAGAACTTGATAAACATATAATTGAGTAGGTAATTTGACTCTCAAAATCATACCCAGTTTTTTAGAACAACCAGGTAAAATAACATTACTATAAAACATATAAATGAGAAGTGCCATTAATGAGGAAAACATTACTATAAAAACATACAAAGTAAGTAGGGATGGGAATGGACCCCGACCCGTCGGGTAACCCGGTCCACCCGCCCCGGTCGGGGACGGGGATCCCCGCTTAGCTCAAGCCGGGGACGGGGACGGGGCCGGGGACGGGTACAGCACTCCCCGCCCCGCCCCGCCCCGCCCCGTTTTATATATATGTATTGCGGGCTTTGGGCTTGGGCCTATTAATTGTATTAGAGTCTAAAGAATGTGTCCAGCCCTAGCATCCTTCTCATTCATCGTCTCCTTCAAACCCAGGAACCAGGACCAACCTAGAATCCCTATTGACGATACGACGACTCCCTGTCTCCCTCTTCAGTCCTCAATACGATACGACTCCCTCTCCCTACCCTAATCGGCGACAGCGACAACGACGACGACAACTACGGCGGCAGCGACGGTCTCCGGCTCTCCCTTTCCCTACACGTTCACTTCACTGGTTTGTATTTCTCCCTTGATTTGTGAACTAAGATTGTCTTCTTCAGTCTTCTTCTTTACTTCTCCCTTGATTTGTATTTCCAAATTGATAAAATTGCTATAAAATTGTTTTCAATAGGCTTCAATAATGATGATTGGCTCTCACTCTCGCTCTCTGCCTCTCTCGACCATCGACGGCCGTCTGCCGTCTACGACTGCCTCTGTCGTCGCCGGTCGCTCTCGCTCTCTGCCTCYCGGCTCCCACTCTCGCTCTCCGGCCACTCGCCCGTCGCCCCCTCTCTTTGTGACTACTGACTTGTGTTGAGGTTAGGGATTTAACTTAGGGTTATTATATTACTTATTTTATTTTTTATGTTTCTAATTTTGTTTGAYTGGAAAACCTAGTTGTGAAATTGGTGGCTTGCTGTGTTCGACTATTTTACTTTGTTTGACTCATTGATTGTTTTTGTTTCACTTGTTACAAACCATTTGTTAATGTTTTACAGATGCTTATGTTTAGCACTTTAACTTAGGGCTGTTTTAATGTTCCTGTGTGCATTCTTTCATAGTTCCTGCAGGACTTCTTATCACAGTTTTTATCACAACCGGATGAGTACTTAAAAGTTAAAAACATATCCTGCTAGACTTCTTATCATAGTTCCTGTGTGCATTCTTTCTATTCTTTCAAGTTTTATGTATGGAGACAGCAAATACATTTTATTTCTACCTAACACAAACACTACCTGGAATCAATCATTCCTGCCCATATGGTAGCTCTTAGAATCCCAGGAGTTATAGCAACCAATCCTCTTTTCAAATTGGAGACTTTATCTTCATATGGTGCARGCTTAGTGTAAATCTGATACATATCTTGCAAACGTAGATTTKGTGAMTTCTCTTGTAAAAGAAGTTAGATGGAGATTAAATGTTGTATTCCAATTTCATATTTATCAACCATGGGGTTGTTTACTTGTTTTTTGTTTTATGTATGTTGACACTTGAGAGGATCCTCGTTTCCCCGTTGGGGATCCCCGTTCCCCGTTGGGGACGGGGATGGGGATGTGATCATAATCCCCGGTGGGGACGGGGACGGGGACACATAAGGGGGATCGGGGATGGGGACGGGTATTGGGGTCCCCGTCCCATCCCCGCCCCATTACCATCCCTAAAAGTAAGAGGTGACTATCGAATGTACGATGTGGGAGTAAGATGTATACAGATCTACCTCAACAGGTGGAGATGTTTTCAAAAGAAATTCCGCCTGAAAAAGGCCAAAAAGCTCAATCTATAAAAGCCCAAAAAAGCAATAAATGTGACTATCCCTTTTCTAGCCATTTTTTAATCTTTTTGTGGGTTTTTGTTTTTATATGAAAAATGACTTTTTTTACCCTTAAAACTAGCTGCTATAAAAGGATTAGAGTAAATTTCATCTTTGCTCTTGTGGTTGCCATCTATTTCCAAGTGTAGTTCTCATTTCAAACTAATTACAGTTTTGGTCATTATGGTTGTCAAATATTATTTTATCATTGGTCCTCGTTGAAGATTATGTGCAACTTGTCCCATTAAACCATAACCACAGTAGGGGCAAAATTGTCCTAACCCTTTCCACTGTAAAAACCCCTTCTCCGATTGATATTTATCCATCCCCAACATTACATCATACCCCTTTCTCTTGTTCCTTGAGTTTTCTTCACCCTAAACCCTTAAAGGTTCTTGCTTGTTGTGTCTTTTTAGAATTCAAAATTCTCAAATGGTGATCTGCGATTGTGGTTCAATAGGCATCATAAAAACTTCTTGGAGCTCCAATAATCTGGGACAAAGGTTCTTCTCTTGTTCAAGGAATGTAAATTAAAGATACGGTGATTTTTGTCCTTTTTCTAATTAACTTCAGGATTCATCTACTAATTTTGTGTCATTTGATTTGGTAATTGTAGGTCAATTAATAGAAATGGCGAAATCACCTTCACCAAATTTTGTATCAAATGGCAAAATTGCAAAAAGGAATAATACTGTAAATGTTAAGTGCATTTTATGCACCTAACTTTGCATATTTAAGTTATGTCTTTTGTGCATTTTAGTTTTTATTTTAGTTTTTGCATGCGTTTTTTACTGTTCTTTTCCATTTCTCTCGTTAATCACTGTTGGAATGGTTTTTGCAATAGTTTTTGTGTTTTTGGTATATTTTGTGCAGATTATACAAGATGTTGAAGGCGATATGAAGGATGAATTGAAAGGATCAAAGAGTGATGCCAAGGAGGAAGTGAAGAAAGAGGAAGTTAGTATCCATGAAGATGAAAGGCTTGGATCAAAAATTTAAAAAATTGAGGATTGGAGATTTTGCCACGCTTAAGCTTCAAGAGGAACCAAGGAGAAGAATACTTTGTAGGAGCAGCAGCAGTGGTCGAGCATCAGTCATCAAGTGAATCAGTAGATGTCGATGAATGATTGTTTGTTTTTGCATGATTACCAGAGGACCAACGCAGGAAGGCATTGTCTTCAACCAGACACTACTCGAACTTACAATCAGTCTTTCGCTCATTCCATAGCCTTCAGGGTTGTGAAGAAAACCCCTCAGAATTGAAATTTACATTTTGTTTGCTTTCACGGCCGTGAACCCACCTTTCATGCCAGTGAACCTTGTTTGARAWMAACCTTAAACTTTCTGTTTGCTTTCACACCCATGAAGGGGTGTCTTCATGGTCATGAAGGCCGCCTGGTAGCCGAATCGTGAAGGGCTTTTTGGTACTTTTGGCTTGCCTTTTTATTTCTTTTTCGGTTTTTTCTTGGGAATCGGCTGACTAATTCCCATAGAACACGATTTATTTGGTTTCTCTCAAGTTCTTGGTCGACTTTTTCAATTCTTGGGGAAGARGATTCGRACTTGAAGCARGCAATTGGAGATCGATTCACGATCGCTTTTTCATACGTTATTGAGTATCTTCTTCACTATCCCTTTAGTTTATTTGATTAACTTGTGTTTTACACATTCGAGTATTATTATTGAATGAATCGTTCTTTGAGTTTTTCTCCTTCAATCCTTCTATGTTCTTGTTGGTTTGTATCAAGTTTCGGTTTTTCTGAATTTCTCTATCGTTTACTTCTCTTTATATCTATGTATCTATATTCCATACTCTCTACGTCTATTTAATGCACTTGTTTAAAATCTGCGTCTTTTATGTTTTTCTATACCTTAGATTAAATTGATTAATTTTCCACACTTGTTAAATTTTCTTCATCTGTTGATTTAATCTTTTTATTGTTCATCCTTAATTTTGGTTATTGTAGTTTTTTTGCTAGTTAGTTTTGTTATATTTTTCTATAATTTTATTAGGATTTAGATAGCTAAATGGATGTTGGATTTTAATCTATTTCGGTTCCAATGAATGTTGGAATTGCTTTAGTTGGTTTTTAACTAAATTTAGTTAATTTATTTAGTTTTTGATGAAAACGAAAGTTTGGTCTTTTACTTGGATTAAATAGATCAATGACAACGGTCCTAACATGCAAATATAAATAAATACACATACAAAAACCATATGAATATCACATTTTCAAATAAATATATAATATAATTTTTACTCCATTAAATTCATGTAAGAATTGTTACATTTTATATTTATATTATTTAAACAAACACTTAAAATTATGTTTATGTATTTATTTATTTGAAAACAAATAAAATGTGATATTCATGTAGTATTTGTATGTGTATTTATTTACTTTTAAAAACGTTAAATGAGATATAATATGTAGATGAGATAAAAAACGGAATAGAAAACGAAAAGTCTAGAACATTTATGAGTTAATGAAAGATAATTAATATAACCAACAAAATAAATTCAAAATAAATCTAAAAATTTGAAAAAAAAATGAATTATGAAATAAATTTTCCACAAAGTGTCACATAAGAAACTTCATATTTTATTTTTAGATTTATATAAAATAATGATGYCAAATGCTCAATGATAAATATGTATTCCATTATAAGAAGACTTCTTTAACCACTTCCAACTTAATTAGTTTTAACTTTCACATTACATAACTTGATAGGGATATTCATTATACTATTTTCATCTTTTCATCTACTAATTAAAATAAACTTACAATAAATGTTGTGGCATATTGTCACAAGATGATTTTTAAAAGAGATTTTCTCATTGTTTTTAATTTATAAAATGTTAAATAAGTTAAATACTTTTTTACCCGTGAATGAAAAATGTGTATTTCATTATTTTCTCCAAAATAAAAACAAAAATTTTCAAGCCAAAGATGTCCTTAATTGAGCATTTGGCATCATTATTTTATGTAAATCTAAAAGTAAAATATGAAGTTTTTTATGTGACACTTTGTGGAAAATTTATTTTATAATTCATTTTTTTTTTCAAATTTTTAGATTTATTTTGTTGGTTATATTAATTATATTTCATTAACTCATAAATGTTCTAGACCTTTCGTTTTCTATCTCATCTATATATTATATCTCATTTAACGTTTTTAAAAGCAAATAAATACACATATAAATATCACATTTTATTTGTTTTCAAATAAATAAATACATAAACATCATTTTAAGTGTTTGTTTAAATAATATAAATATTAAATGTAACAATTCTTACATGAATTTAGGGGTAGAATAATATAACTTATTTAATATTATAAAAACATTGACAAATCATGGAGGAGCACGTGAAAGTGTTTAGAGGTTTCATCTCCAAGAATGAAGAGAAAAAGGTTGGAGGTTAAGCCTTTTAAAATTACCAAAACAACCTTATTTTAATGAATTTCATGTTTTAAAAATAGGATGAAAAATTATTTTACATATCAAATATTTAAAAAAAAATCAAAAATCTAAGAAAAAAAAAAGATAAGTTTCTAATCTATACTACCTTATTAAACAAATTTACTCAAAGTCTTAAAGTTTTAAATTTTTTAATACCCAAAATACTCTTACACTTCCTTTACACGCCTCCCCTCCCCCAAGATGCCTCTTCACTTTACCCGGCTCCCCTCCCCCAAGAAGACTCTTCCCCTTATCGGCTCCCAAGACGACAATTCACTCCCCAAGATGGTTCCCTTTAAGAGTCGTCCATCGTCCTTCTCAAAATCGTCGTTCCCACTGCCGAATCGTTCCTCAATCGCTTTCAATCGTCGTTTCCACTGCCGAATCGTTCAATCCCCTTCAATCGTCGCTCTCCAATCGTTCCTCGATCGCTTTCAGGTATGAACAATTTATCTGTTTGAGTTTTGTTTTTAGGTTTTGCTTTTGGGTTTTGGGTTTTGGGTTTTCGCTCTCCATCTGTTATTTCATCTGTTTGAGTTTTATTTTTGGGTTTTGCTTTTGGGTTTTGGGTTAAGGGCTTTATTTACTGATTTTGGGTTTAGAGCTTCAATTGTTTTCCTGTTAAATTGTCATTTGTTAAATTCGAAATTTGACCTGTGTTCTCAAATCCTTTTGTAGGTTTTTGAATATTTGGTTTACACTGTGTTCTCGAATCGTTCTGCTTACACTGTCCTTCAACCTTCAATCCATCTTCCAGGTAATTATTTGGTTTGTTTTGCTGTTTTTGAATCTCAATGGGTGTTGATTAGATTTGACTATTTACACAATGCACAGAGGGAATTCATTCTAAAGCTAGGGTTCTTTTCCTTCAAAAATTAAACATACTTTATACCAATTAAACCTCTTTGTGATTCTGTGTATGAAGAGTTTGGGTTTATACCCGTTTATGATTCTTTTAATCTATTTTGGTTTGATGTTTCTATATTAATCTATTCAAGTTTGTCCACTTCTTGAGTTATTCATGCTGCTTTGTAGTCCTTTTTTTTAGTCTTTAATTGGAACATGTATTCAAGTTTGTCCAACATCAACCACCATCCTAAAGCTTTCATTCTCTCCAAATCTCTTCAACAAGGTTTGAGTACACACTATTTGGAGTAAAAAATATGTCTAGAGTATGCGCTGTGGGGAAAACAGTTGTTAGAAAATCACTATGATCAAGTGTCTGAAAGAAATACTACTGTTCACCAAATGTTCTAAGATTAAGTGTTAGAGTTTTGCTAATAATGGACTGTTTGAGTTTTGTTTTTAGGTTTTTCTTTTGGGTTTTGGGTTTAAAGCTGCGATTTGGGCTTAAAGCTGCGTTTTTGGTTTAAAGCTGCAACTTTTTTGTTATTTCTCTTCTCTCTGTTGGTAATTGATTTGAATTCTGTGTTATATACTATGTGTGTATATATTTGATGAATTTCTGCTAGCAGTGACGTTGAAAGTATATTGTTGTTCAGAAATTGTCTGCTTTTTTAAAGCTGTGATAATTACTTATCCTGTTTGGCATTAATACAAATTTATGTATATGAAGCTTATGGAAAGACTGTGTGATTTCTAATTCTTTCCGAAGTTTAACTTTTTGGTTCTTAAAATTAATGTGGTAATGCATTAGCGTCTTCAATTGTGTAGTTTAGTTGGTTTTAAAATCCCTACCATTTGATACACATATGAAGTACGTCTTTTTTATGTTTTTTTTTCATTTCATTGGCTGTTAGGGTGTATGAGGGACTTTGTGGCTTCTGGTGTTAAAGGCCTTTATGTATCATGCTTCTTATAAGAAACCAAATAAAATCCACCCAGAAATCTATACTAGACGATCCTTCAATTTTTCTAAAGGATAGCAAGTAATGAACGAACTAGAATCTGTATCAACTCCTCGCCTGGTTCATGTAGACAACTAATGGAGTTGGTACTTCAATCAAATGAAACTGAATTCAGCAACATAACTTTAAATCCCTAATCATCAAATTAGGATTTGCATATAAATCTTTGGCAACTAAAATAAAACGATAAAATGGTTCACTACCAGTAACAACAAAAGGAAGATAAAATCACAGTCATCAAAGCAGGATTAAGATACAAAACTTTTGTACAACAAACCCATTAAATTGTTGACAACCCCTGTAAAATCGCACAATCTGCATTAAAATTTTGAAAAGCATGGGTGGATTGGACACTAGGGAAGTAGGGATTAGCAAGCCAAACCCACAAACCCCAATGAGGCAATTAAGTTTTCAGTTTTGTAGTTAATGATGTTTGCTGTTTGCTCACTGTAAGATTGTGATATACAGGAGTTGAAGCTATTGGTGCCAAATTTGTTCCACTACACAAACCAAGAAAGTTGCCTGGTWWKCAAGAAAGTTAACTGTTTACGTTTTTCTTCAATTTCTTTTTGDAACKTAGTTATTTATGCTGATTGTTTTKCAAGAATYTKGTAAYSTTTTTGRTACTTAGATATTGATGTTTCRAACTGGTAACCTTTTGCTGGGTTAAGCAATTGAATTTGGTTTGTCTTGATCGCTGTTCACTCTCCTAGGTTTTTTAATGCTTCTTCCTGTTTTCATTAATGTTGTTCATTGTCAATCTAACTGTATCAAGTCACTATTTGAATATTAGGCTTCCTTTGTTGTACCTTCTATCAAGTCACTGTTTAAATAACAATCTCCCTTTTCTCTTTTTCTCTTTTTGAATATTTTATCCATTAAAAGCAAATGGAAAAAGTTACACAAAAGTATGTTTAAATAAAACAATTTAAATAAAATTCCAGAATTTATAAGTAATATATCAAACTTAATTTCTAAGTGTGATAATTAGGAAAAGATGTTTGACAAAACAACTTATGCAAATGTTTATATGTTAAGAATTATCATTCTCATTTATCTTGGATAAGAGTCACCATATTTACTGGGTAAAACTCATGACTCTGTCTTCCTTTTTTTAGGTAATATTGTTGGTCTTTGTTATATTCATCTGACAAGAAATTAAACTGTAAACACTTATCAAGATAAGTACCTAATAAACGACTCCTAAACATTTCAATAAGAAAATTATTAAATTTCAAAATTTAAAATTAAATTCATAACATAAATTGGTTTTGATGTTTATTGTTAGAAATAAATTAAAAGTGATATGAAAAAGTACATCTGGTTGCGGGGTCCTACTTAGGCTTACCAAACACGTGCATGTTAAAAAAGGAAATTAAAAGAAAGAAATGGGCATATCCATTTTTACAAAGATAATTAAGCAACATCTTAAAAAATGTTTGAGAAATACAATTAACAAAGGTTTACACTTATACCCAACATTGGAAAATAATGAATATTTATACAGCCCATCAGAGTAGAGGCCCAAGTCCACAAGGTCCTACAGTTTATTTACRCTCATACCCAACAAGGTCCTACAGTTCTTGGGGTGAGTCCATTTCAAGTAGAGGCCCAAGTCCACATCATTCTTTATGATGAAATCCAAGTTGTTGGCATAATGAATATTTATACAGCCCATCAGGTGATAATAGGACTCATGAATTAAACCTTTTTGAGCACAGTTGAGAGAATTAGTCCAATAAATCGTATTCCAATACATTCTCTTATGATTGCCCAAAAAATTCTTCCTTCTCCTTTCATTCGTCCAATTCTTTATTTTTTTTTCAAAAAAATGAATATTTTTTAATATATGTGTTTCATATTCTGTCTTCTTTAATTTAATT
>NW_020203011.1:21563-25337 GCF_001531365.2 Cynara cardunculus var. scolymus | reverse complement strand
CTTGTATTTGGTCATGATAGTTTCTTGTACTATGGGACCAGATGTGTATGAATATGTATTTCTTTGATACGAAATATATGTATTACATGCAATGTGTGGGTTGGGGCGTTACAAAACGAAGCAATAACAATTTGAGCCTTCAAAATCCTATGTGTCACTAAACCCCTTCTCTCTATCTCTGGATGTAAAATATTTTCCTCGTTACCAGAAGCAGATAGTCATACATACAGACCAGCTAGAAAGCAAGTATTTATTAGCCACAGAATTGAACAACAAAAATATCTAAAGAAACTAGCTTGTTCAACAGCCATTTGTTTTGATCATATAAAGGAAGTACACCCCAATGATGTGATAGAGTCATGGATACAGCAAGGCCAACAGACACCCAAGCTACCTGTGTCATTCACATGGAATAATTACAAGTTGCTTGCAGAAGGACACTACCAAAAAAAGGGGGGTATGGCAGATTTTTCGGGTTTTCGTTAAACTACAAAAGAAGGTAAGGCAGAGTATACTTACAAGGAAATTTGACGGTGTTGGAGAAGGGAGAGTATGTGCAGCGTTTGACGGTGTTGAAGTTGGGAGTGTATATGCAGCAAACGAATTTTTTTTTATTTTATAGTAAGGGATATGATATGAGGTACTTGAAAGGAAATGGAAGAGTAAAAATAACTTAGAGAGATAGAGAGAAGGGGTTTAGTGACTCATAGAATTTTGAAGGCTCAAATTGTTATTGCTTCGTTTCGATCTTGTTTACAATGGATACAAATGAAGGTATTTATAGACCTTCAATGTTATCTCTATGATTACAATTGGACAATTCAATCACTAATGCTACTGACAAATGTTACCTAACTTTATCTTTAAGTTAAAGGAAACAAACACAATCTAAACATTTGTATGTCTAAGAAACCAAAGGTCAAAAAGCCTATAATAGACTAGTATGTTAAAGTCTAAAAGAAAACAGGAAACATGTCGGATTGGATTAAATCGTCATGGCTTCCGTCAGCTTCTCTAGATATCTCTATGTGTACTGTCGACTGATACTGGTGATGATGGATCTGTATACGGATCTGAATCTGGAAATTCTCTGTTGTTGACATCTATTGGGCATATATGACTTTCTCCAATAAATGGAAAATACATATCCCAATTATAATGTGACCAAATTTGTAGGTAGTGTCCTTCGGCAAGCAACTTGTAATTATTCAATGTGAATGACACAGGTTGCTTGGGTGTCTCTTGGCCTTGTTGTATCCATGACTCTATGACAACGTTGGGGTGTACTTCTTTTATATGATCAAAACAAATGGCTATTGAACAAGCTAGTTTCTTTAGATATTTTTGTTGTTCAATTCTGTGGCTAATAAAYACTCGCTTTCTAGCTRGTCTGTATGTATGACTATCTGCTTCTGGTAACGAGGAAAATATTTTACATCCAATTGTTGGTGCATCCGAATAGGAGGCAATATTTCCAGCTGTTAGAATAAATTTTTCTCCAAATTTGTCGAGGAGTTCTTCTGTCTTTTGATTCAAGCTGAATTCCATATAATCAATCATACCGTTGTGGTAAAAATTGAGGTAAAAATTGAGAATCTGTTCTGAAGTCAAGGTTGCTTTTCTTAAATCGAGTTGTAATACCGTCCAATTCAGGAATTCGATCCAAAATTGGTTGCATTGTCTGTCTCCAAGGAATATCGATAATCCTTGCTTTAAAGCTGTTGAAATCTCTTTGTAACGCTGTGTATGTTTCAGATTCCTTTTTCTCGAGTTTTGTTTGTAATTTTAAAAGTTTTTCCTCGAGAATAGAATTCTTTTGTTTCAGAATTGAATTTTCAATTTGGGTCTGTGTAGACTGTTGATTTTTGCCAGATTGCATGAGCTGTTGCTGTAATTTGGCAATAACTTCTTCTTGAGCTTTAATCATTTGCTCAGGATTTTTTTTTTCCATTTCTGAAAAAGTTTTTACTTCTTCATGCTCTATGTAAAAGCTATTTATCCCAAAGGCTTCCCTTGCACTATTCATGGCTTCAGAAAAACTGTAAAAGCCTTTGAATACTGGGTTGGGACACTGTATATATTTTCTCATTGTTTCCCAGTTATTCAAAATTCCAATTTTTGTTCCTTTATAAACCACATAGTGGGAAAAATGTTTGGGTTGTTTTTGAGGAGTTGTAAGTTTTTGCTCAGAAAAATAAACACTTAACGCATTTAAAACCTGAACTTTAAATGATGAAGCCTGTGGCATAGTTTGAATATGCCATAAGTTGTMTRATAAGCACTGTTGTTTATCTGTGAGTTCTATTCCAATCATTGGTCGAAATTTCTTATTCATATCATAACATTTTGATAGAGGATATCTTCCAAATGTTATGATAGAATCTGTTTTCGTGTTTTCAGAGGAACTAGAGGAACTGGGACTCCATTGTTTAACCTTTGAAGGGTTAAACTGTTTTAAAAACTGTGGATCCATGATGGGATTGAACTGTTGAGGCTGTAGACAACTGTGCTGAGCATTGATGGCAGAAAGCATCAATTTATTTTCTGTATTCTCTTTCTTGTCTTCATCTGAAGAAAGACTCATAGAAGATGATGCATTGTGTTTTTTGCTGTTTGGGTTGTATCACCTTTCTTTTGCCTTTATCTTTTCTATCCATCTGCAGCAAATTAACAAATAGATTCTGATAAATCTGTTGAAATAAATTTGATCCAAAAACCTGTTTGTTTCATAGATAATTCTAAGGAATTTAATCTTTCCTTCATATTTTTGTAGTGAAGATGTTTTGGATGATAAGGATCTTGAATATTGGAGTTGCTTTCTAAATCTTTAATTTCTTTTTCTAATTTTTTAAGTTGCTCAACATTTGATGCTTGATGTTTCCAATATTCTTTTAGATACTGTGTTTTTATTTTATTATTTTGATTACAATTTATTTGAACTTTATTGCTCATGGCTTAAATAGTTTGTTAATATTCCTAGATAGCATATCTGCTATCCCATTATTTTTTCCTCTGATATGTTTTGTGATAACCGGATCCTGGTTATTACTCAAGGTATTTAATACGTGATTATTTGATTAAATGATTACGTGATAGCATGATAAGTTGATACATGCTGGTATGTGGAATTATGAAATTATTGAAAATATATATGTATATAAACGCACGATATATATATATATATATATATACATATATAATTAAAATGCATGCATGAAAAATAAATGTATGTATGTGTATGCATGTTTATGTGTGCATGTATGTGTGCATATTGGGTATGCATGAGGTGGAAAGAGGGAAGGCGGTTTAAGCCGCCTTACCCTATTTGGAAGGTATAAAAGAGGCTTAGCCTCTTCACTTGATGATCCCTGCTATTTTGAGAAGAATTGAGAGGTTTAAAAGAGCGTGTTGTCCGGATTGAGAAAAGAGGTGATTTCAAGTTGATTTCAAGAATTTGGTTCAAAAGCTTGTTAAGATGAGTGGTTTCTAAAACCTTTTTGCATAAAATTACTATTGGTTTTATTTGTATATTTCATGCTTTTACTTTTAGAAAGGAACCATGTATTTTTGTTATTGTTTAAGTGTTTATCCAGACATAGAATGACCGGATAAGCATTTAAACCGGACAAGCCTTGAAAGGTTTATTGTCCGGATTGTTTTAAAACCGGACAAGCTTTAAACGGTTTAGTGACCGGACTAGTTTAAACCGGACAAACCATGAGTGGTTTGTTGTCCGGAGTTGGTAAACCGGTTGAGTGTTGAGCGGTTTATAAT
>NW_020203011.1:17281-19023 GCF_001531365.2 Cynara cardunculus var. scolymus | reverse complement strand
GCCTCCGGTCCTTTGTGAAACTTCCACTGTACTTTAACCAGACTTATCTCTTTGTTTCTCAACACCATGATCTTTCTGTCAATTACGGCTTCTGGTGTTTCCACAAAGTTCAATTTACTGTCTAATTGAATTTCTGGCAAGGGTACAACTAGATTTAGATCAGCCAAACATTTCCGCAGGTTCGACACATGAAAAGTGTTATGAATCCGATTTAGTTCTTCTGGTAGCTCTAACTGATGTGCTACTGGCCCAATTCACTTACATATTCTGAATGGCCCAACATACCTCGGACTGAGCTTTCCTTTCTTCCTGAATCTGATAACACCCTTCCATGGCGAAACTTTTAACATTACAAAATCGCCCACATCAAATTCAATGGATTTTCGACGATTATCTGCATAACTTTTCTGGCGATCCTGTGCTGTTTTGATTCTTTCGCGGATTTGTTCAATCTTTTCAGAAGTTTGTTGAACAATTTTAGGACCCGTTAGCTGTTTTTCACCCACTTCATTCCAGCACAATGGTGTTCGACATTTACGTCCGTACAATACTTCATATGGTGCCGCTTGTATACTAGAATGATAACTGTTGTTATATGCAAACTCTATTAATGGTAAGTGATTTTCCCATGATCCTCCGAAGTCCATAATACAACTTCTCAACATATCTTCAAGAGTTTGAATAGTCCTTTCACTTTGTCCATCAGTCTGTAGATGATAAGCTGTACTTAGTCGAATTTCGGACCCTAGAGCTTTTTGTAATCCTCCCCAGAATTTTGAAGTAAACCGACTGTCTCTATCAGAGATAATAGAAAAAGGAACACCATGTCTAGTAACAATTTCTTTAATGTAAATATGCGCTAGCTTTTCCAAAGAGTATTTCTCTCTTATCGGTAGAAAATGTGCAGATTTAGATAAATGATCCACAATTACCCAAATCGCGTCATATCCTTTTGGTGGTCGTGGTAATTTCATAACGAAATCCATGGTAATGTGATCCCATTTCCATACAAGTATTTCCAATGATTGAAGGCTTCCATAAGGTCTCTGGTGTTCAATCTTAACCTGTAAACAGGTTAGACACTGTTCCACATACCGTGCTATATCTCTTTTCAATCCTGGCCACCAATAAAAAGGTTTTAAATCTCGATACATCTTATTGGTACCTGGATGGATAGAGTATCGGGATTTATGACTTTCATCCAATATCCTATTTTGGATATCTCCAAAATGTGGTACCCAAATTCTCCCTTGAAAGCACATCAGTTCCTCATCATTCTGTTCCAAGGTTGAGATTATCTTACCCAACTTTTTTGTTTTTACAAATTCCTCTTTCACAGCTTCTTACTGACACTTCTGAATTTCTTTACGAATATCAGGAATCAAATTCATTCTCATTGCTATAGTCTTGATTGTTCCACTCTTTTCCTTTCTACTCAAAGCATCAGCCACCACATTAGCCTTTCCTGGATGGTAGAGAATTTCACAATCATAATCATTGACTAATTCGATCCATCGACGTTGTCGCATATTTAAATCTTTCTGGTTGAACAAATGTTGTAAACTTTTATGGTCAATGTAAATTTGACATTTTGTTCCCAGAAGATAGTGTCTCCAAATTTTCAATACAAAAACCACTGCAACTAGTTCCATATCATGAGTTGGATACTGTTTTTCATGTTCTTTAAGTTGTCTTGATGCATAAGAGATTACTTTTCCTCGTTGCATTAAAACACATCCCAA
>NW_020203011.1:14536-16608 GCF_001531365.2 Cynara cardunculus var. scolymus | reverse complement strand
TTCACGATAATCTATACACATTCGCATAGATCCATCCTTCTTTTTGACAAACAAGACCGGAGCACCCCAAGGCGAAGTGATAGGCCTTATAAATCCATTATCAGTTAAATCTTTCAACTGTGTTGCCAATTCCTTTATTTCAGATGGAGCTAGACGATACGGAGCCTTAGCTACTGGTGCAGCTCCTGGTATACGATCGATTCGAAATTCAATAACTTTATCTGGTGGTAATCCAGATAAGTCTTCCTGAAAAACTTCTGGATATTCACTAACTATCGGGATCAATTCTTCCTTTCTTTTCTCTTTCTTTAAATCAATTACATATGTTAAACATCCTTGGCACTTCTTTCGAATACTCTTTCGGGCTTTCATTACTGACAGAATACTAATGCGATGATCCTGACGGTCACCATAAATAATAAGTGTTCTCTGGCCTGGCACAATAATTCTGATCATCTTCTGATTACAATCAATGCTAGCCTGATACTTTGCCAACCAGTCCATACCCACCACTATGTCAAATTCTTTCATTGGCATCGGAAATAATCGGATCGGGAGTTCAATGTTTTCAACAACAATTAAACAGTCATTGAACACTCTTGTAACAATTTCTTGATTATTAGCAGTGTCAACCACTAATTTATCATCAAGCAGCACAGAATTCAGACATGCAGTTTGAGCAAACAATTATGATACAAACAAAAAGTTTGCACCAGAGTCAAATAACACTTTAGCACGTATTGAATTCAGAAGAAAAGTACATGTTACCACATCTGGCGATGCTTCTGCCTCATTCTTGGTCATTTGGAAGGATCGTCCCCGCGCCCCTCCTTCTCCTCCTTCATTCCCAGTAGTTCTTCCCCGATTACCCGATGCATTACTCCCCATTGTTAACTGCGGATTTCTTAACAAGGGGCAATTTGGTCAAATATGATCCGGAGAGTTACAGTTAAAACACCTTTTGTTGGTTGGACAATTTCTGGACAGGTGACCCGCTTCACGACATTTATAACATTTTCTCGGATCCAGTTTATCATTATCCTGCTGAACTTTCGTACTGCTCTTTTGTTCAGATCTGTTGTCATATCTCACAGTCTTGGGTCCTCGAAAAGACGAAGGTCCTTCCCATTTTTGTTTCTCAATAACTTTCCTTTCCGATTGTCTATTCTTGTTTCTTTCAGTCACTTCAGCCGCCTCTACTGTCAATGGAAAGGTATTGGGGTTCATTGCAATAACGAATTCCCTAATTGAGGGCTTCAGACCCCAATAAACCTTTCTATCTTCCTTGATTCGGTTGAAACATAATGTTTGGCAAAACGAGAGTATTCAATAAATTTTTCAGTATACTCCCGTACAGTCTTATTTCCTTGTTCCAGCTTCAAGAAATCTTCTTCTATTTGTCTCACAGCCATTTTAGGACAGAATTGATTTTTAAATCGATCCACGAATTCCATCCATGACATAGACTGTAAAACATCCGTTCTGGTAGACGATTCCACTTCCCACCAGAATAAAGCATTTGACTTTAATACTAAAACAGCAAATAGTACTTTATCTGTTTCCGGGCATCGAATGGTGTTGAATACAGATTCCATCTCCTTGATCCAGCACATTGCCTTCACCGGATCTCTTTCTCCAGAGAAGGTTGGTGGTTTACACGCTAAAAATGTCTTAATATCTCCTTCTCTATTATGAGTGATTGGAGCAGATGGATAAACCTCTACTCTTTCTGTTTCTACTCTAGCAGGTATCCTCATAATAGATATCAGAGTTTCTCGTAACTTCCCCATTTCCTCTGCTAACACATCTCTGGTTATATATTCTGGGTGTGGTACCATTCCTCCTTGAACATTCCCAAAGTGTGATTCTTCCTGCTCAGAATATATTTCAGCCTGACTCCTTCCCTGAGACTGACTCCTCCCTCTACCTCGCCCCCTTGGTCTTCCTCGACCTCTATTTCCAGCCGTACCGACAGGAAAATTAACCAAAGATTCCTCCCTTTCTTCAGATTATGGATGAGCTATTCTTTCAGACCTTCTGGTTCGGTTAGACATCTGTAGAATTTAATATTA
>NW_020203011.1:6129-12766 GCF_001531365.2 Cynara cardunculus var. scolymus | reverse complement strand
GGATAAACACTTAGACAAAATAATCAAGGTTTCTTTCCAAAGAATAACAATACGAAGCATGCAAATAAAACCAGAAGAATTTTATACAAAAACTTTAGAAACCACTCACCTTATAAAGCTTTTGAAAACCAAAACTTGAAACCAACTTGATTCTCCAAACACTTGAAGTCACCTTCTTGCAATCCAGACAACTCTTCTTTAAATAACTCAAATTTCTCAAAATAGAAAAAGAGAGCAAATGAAGAGGTGAAGCCTCTTTTTATACTTTTCTTTTATGGAAAGTCGGTTTCATTAAGACACGTGCATGCATCTCAATCCCACATATACACCTATGCATCTCAGATAATCACGTATTAAATACCTTGGGTAATAACCAGGATCTGGTTATCACAGGTGTCCACTTGATATAAGGGTGGCATATCAAGGAGAGGTGTCCATTTGATATAAGGGTGGGATATCAAGGAGAGTTGTACATTTGGATATAAGGGTGGCATTGTATATGTGTTGTATAAAATAACTCTTTCTATTATATCCCTTAAGACTACCGTGGTCTAGAATCTTTATTTCTTTGTGATTTAAAGATTTAGGATCAAGGTTCTTATTGGAAATCATAGTCAGGATATTATTGAGAAGGAAACGTCAGGTTTGGTCTGAATCTTTGCTTAAGCCTCAATTGATAAAGAAAAGGTTTAAAATGGTATTAAATGGAACCCGATTGGTTCAAAGGTATGGAATTTGTATAGCTACATGGTTAGCTTGAAAGTGGGAAAGGATTTGATATTATCTTCTTGCGTATTCATATATTTGTTATATATGTGAATAGTTGTTTTATAAAGATTTTGGTGATCCTTCATCCTGCAATGACATGAATAGGGTATCTCACTAGACTCTTCAGTCTAACCCTCGTTTTTGTGATTTTAAATATGTATTGCAGGACATGTTGAAGGTAAGGGAAAGGAAAAGATGTAATGCTTTTCTTACATGCATTTTGATTAAAGAATTGCGTTAGATGCATAGTTTTGATGATTAGTACAAGATTGTATTTTGAATTTTTGGACCTTGTATTTGGTCATGATAGATTCTTGTACTAAGGGACCCGAATGTTAAATGAACATGTATTTCTTTGGTATGAAATATGTGTTATATGCAATGTGTGGGTTGGGGCGTTACAGAATGGTATCAGAGCCTGAGTTTAAGGTATTTAGGTATTAAATAGCATGACACCTAGACTTAAACTGTATTATTGCATGTTAAGGGTCCTGGACATAGTTAGCACCATTGGAAATAAATATGATAAGTTAAAAGAACAGTGTGTAAGGTAAATTTTAACTACATCTGGCTAGTGTAATTATGAATTTACAGGTACACGTCTGAACTTGAATACTTCATTATATTTGGGAATGTGAAAATGTGATTATTAATACTAAACTTTGCAGATGTCTAGTCGAACTAGAAGATCTGAAAGAGTGGCTCGTCCAGAATCTGAGGAAAGGGAAGAAACACCTGTTAATCTTCCAACTAGCATGTCCAGAAATAGAGGTCGGGGAAGACCAAGGGGAAGTGGTAGAGGAAGAAGTCAGTCTTATGGAAGGGGTCAAACTGAAATACATTCTGAACATGAGGAATCCCACTCTGGGAATGCTCAACAGGAACAAAGGCAACAATCAGAGTTTATAACAAGAAATGATTTAGCAGAAGAAATGGGAAAACTGAGAGAAACTCTAATATCTATTATGGGACTGCCAGCTAGAATAGAAACTGAGCGAGTTGGAATTAATCCTCCAGCTCCTTCAGCAGGCAGCAATAATCGGGGAGGAGATATAAAGATGTTTCTAACATGTAAACCHCCAACCTTTTCAGGAGAAAGAGATCCAGTTAAAGCAATGTGCTGGATAAAAGAAATTGAATCAGTATTTAACAATAGTAGGTGTTCTGAAGAAGATAAGGTTAGATTTGCAGTATCTATGCTCAAATCTAATGCCTTATATTGGTGGGATGTGGAGTCTTCGGCACAACCGAATATACTGCAAATAATGTCTTGGGAAGAATTTGTGAGTAAATTTAAAACACAATTCTGTCCTATGACAGCAGTAAGACAAATGGAGGAAGATTTTCTTAAATTAGAGCAAGGGAGCAGATCTGTGCGGAAATATACTGAGAAATTTATTGAGTTTTCCCGATTTGCTGAGCATTATGTATCTTCAGGATCCCAAAAAGTAGAAAGATATATTTGGGGTTTGAAACCTGCTATCCGAGAGTTAGTGATTGCTATGAATCCTGAAACTTTCTCTTTGGCCGTTAATGCTGCTGAAGTTACTGAAAGAAATAAGAATCGGCAAGGTGAAGAGAAATTTGTTGAGAAAAGAAAATGGGAAGGGCCTTCATCTTTTCGAAGACCGAAAGCTGTAAGATATGATAACAGATCGGAACAAAAGATCGGTGAGAAAGTTTGCTCACAGTGCTGACAGATTCATCAAGGTGAATGCAAGATGGATCCAAGGAAATGTTACAAGTGTGGTGAAGCTGGCCATCTGTCTAGAAATTGTCCAACCAACAAAAGTTGTTTTAATTGTAATTATCCGGATCATATTCGACCGAATTGTCCCTTGTTAAGAACTCCACAGTTAACAATGGGAAGTAATGCGTCGGGTACACGGGGAAGACCTACTGTGAATAAAGGAGGACAAGGAGGGGCACGTGGACGATCCTTCCAGATGACTAAGAATGAGGCAGAAGCATCGCCAGATGTAGTAACGGGTACTTTTCTCCTGAATTCAATACGTGCTAAAGTGTTATTTGACTATGGTGCAGACTTTTCGTTTGTATCACCATTGTTTGCTCAAACTGCATGTCTGAATTCTGTGATGCTTTATGATAAATTAGTAGTTGATACTGCTAATAATCAAGAAACTGTTACTAGTGTGTTCAATGACTGTCTTATTGTCATTGAAAACTTTGAATTTCCGATCCGGTTATTTCCTATGCCAATGAAGGAATTTGACATAGTAGTGGGTATAGACTGTTTAGCAAAGTATCAGGCTAGCATTGATTGTACTCAGAATGAAAACCAGAGAACAGTTATTATTTATGGTGACCATCAGGATCATCACATTAGTATTCTGTCAGTAATGAAAACCCGAAAGAGTATTCGAAAGAAGTGCCAAGGATGTTTGGCATATGTAAATGATTTAAAGAAAGAGAAAAGAAAGGAAGAATTGATTCCGATAGTTAATGAATATCCAGAAGTTTTTTCGGAAGACTTATCTGGATTACCACCAGATAGAGTTATTGAATTCCGAATCGATCTTATACCAGGGGCTGCACCAGTAGCTAAAGCTCCATATTGTTTAGCACCGTCCGAACTGAAAGAATTGGCAACACAGTTGAAAGATTTAACCGATAAAGGATTTATAAGGCCTAGCACTTCGCCTTGGGGTGCTCCGGTCTTGTTTGTCAAAAAGAAGGATGGATGTATGCGAATGTGCATAGATTACCGTGAATTGAATAAATTGACAATCAAAAACAAATATCCTTTACTAAGGATTGATGATTTGTTTGATCAATTGGTGGGGGCAAGTTATTTCTCTAAAATCGATTTGAGGTCAGGATATCATCAGCTTAAAGTCAAAGAAGAAGATGTTGCTATAACAGCATTCAGAACAAGGTACGAGCATCACGAATTCCTAGTTATGCCATTCGGCTTAACTAATGCGCCCGCAGCTTTTATGGACTTGATGAATAGGGTATGTAAGAAATATCTTGATAAATTCGTTATAGTATTAATCGATGATATTCTTATATACTCTAAGACTGAAGAAGAGCATGCAAAACATCTTCGTCTGATACTGGAATTGTTGAAGAAAGAAAAGTTGTATGCAAAATTGTCCAAGTGTGAGTTCTGATTAAGAGAAGTTCAATTTCTGGGTCACGTCATTTCAGAATCAGGAGTGCAAGTTGATTCCATGAAAATAGAAGCAGTTGCAAAATGGTAAGCTCCTACGACTTCGTCTGAAGTCCGTAGCTTTTTGGGATTGGCTGGTTATTACCGAAAGTTCATTCAGAAGTTTTCTAAGATAGTTATGCCATTGACTAAACTGACCCGGAAGAATGTTAAATTCCAGTGGGAAAGAGAACAGCAAGAAGCTTTTCAACTTTTAAAAGATCATCTTTGTAGTACACCAGTGTTAACTCTACCAGATGGATCTGAAGACTTCGTGGTTTATAGTGACGCTTCAAAATTAGGGTTAGGATGTGTTTAATTGCAAAGAGGAAAAGTAATCTCTTATGCATCAAGACAACTGAAAGAACATGAAAAGCAATATCCAACTCATGACATGGAGTTAGCTGCAGTGGTTTTTGCATTGAAAATCTGGAGACACTATCTTCTAGGAACGAAATGTCAGATTTACACTGACCATAAAAGTTTACAACATTTGTTCACCTAGAAATATTTAAATATGCGACAACGCTGATGGATCGAATTGGTCAATGATTATGATTGTGAAATTCTTTACCATCCAGGAAAGGCTAATGTGGTGGCTGATGCTTTGAGTAGGAAGGAAAGAAGTGGAACCATCAAGACTGTAGCTATGAGAATAAATTTGATTCCTGATATTCGTAAAGAAATTCAGAAGTGTCAACAAGTAGCTGTAAAAGAAGAATTTGTAAAGACATAAAAGTTGGGTAAAATGATCTCAACCTTGGAGCGGAATGATGAAGGACATATGTGCTTTCAAGGGCGAATATGTGTACCACATTTTGGAGATATCCGAAGTATGATATTGAACGAAAGTCATAAATCTCGATACTCCATCCATCCAAGTACCAATAGGATGTATCGAGATTTAAAACCTTTTTATTGGTGGCCAGGATTGAAAAGAGATATAGCACGGTATGTGGAACAGTGTCTAACATGTTTACAGGTCAAGATTGAACACCAGAGACCTTATGGAAGCCTCCAATCTTTAGAAATACCTGTATGGAAATGGGTTCACATTACCATGGATTTTGTTATGAAATTACCACGAACACCAAAAGGATATGACGCGATTTGGGTAATTGTGGATCGTTTATCTAAATCTGCACATTTTCTACCGATAATAAAGAAATACTCTTTAGAAAAGCTAGCGCAGATTTACCCGACACAGTGTTCCCTTGTCTATTATCTTTGATAGAGACAGTCGATTTACTTCAGAGTTCTGGGAAGGGTTACAAAAAGCTCTAGGGTTTGAAATTCGACTAAGTACAGCTTATCATCCACAGATCGATGGACAGAGTGAAAGGACTATTCAAACTCTRGAAGATATGTTGAGAAGTTGTATTATTGACTTCGGAGTATCATGGGAAGATCACTTACCATTAATAGAGTTTGCATATAACAACAGTTATCATTCCAGTATCCAAGCGGCACCATATGAAGTATTGTACGGACGTCAATGTCGAACACCATTGTGCTGGAATGAAGTGGGTGAAAAACAGCTAACGGGTCCTGAAATTGTTCAAGAAACTTCTGAAAAGATTGAACAGATCCGCGAAAGAATGAAAACAGCACAGGATCGCCAGAAAAGTTATGCAGATAATCATCGAAAATCCATTGAATTTGATGTAGGTGATTTTGTAATGTTAAAAGTTTCGCCATGGAAGGGTGTTATTAGATTCGGGAAGAAGGGAAAGCTCAGTCCAAGGTATGTCGGGCCGTTCAGAATTTGTAAGCGAATCGGACCAGTAGCATATCAATTAGAGCTACCAGAATAATTAAATCGGATTCATAACAATTTTCATGTGTCGAACCTGCGGAAATGTTTGGCTGATCCAAATCTAGCGGTACCTTTGCCAGAGATTCAATTAGACAGTAAATTGAATTTTGTAGAAACACCAGAAGCCGTGGTAGATAGAAAGATCAGGGTGTTGAGAAACAAAAATGTAACGCCCCAACCCACACATTGCATGTAACACATATTTCATACCAAAGAATATATATTCATATACATCTGAGTCCCTTAGTACAAGAATACTATCATGACCAATACAAGGTCAAAAAATTTCAAAATACAATCTTGTAATATACAACAAAACTAATCATCAGAAGCAATTCCTCATCCAAAATGCATATAAGAAAAGTATTAAATCTTTTCCTTTCCTTTACCTTCTACTCCTCTTGCAATCCACATTTTAAAATCACAAAACGAGGGTTAGACTGAAAAGTCTAGTGAGTTACTCTAATCATGTAATTGCAGGGTCAAGGATCACCAAAACCTTTATAAAACAATTATTCAAATATATCACAAATATATGAATACACAAGAAGGTAATATCAAATCCTTATCCACTTTTAAGCTAACCACATAGCTATACAAATTCCATACCTTTGAACCAATCGGGTTCCATTTAATACCATTTTAAACCTTTTCTTTATCAATTRAGKTTTAAACAAAGATTCAGGCCAAACCTGACGTTTCCTTCTCAATAACATCCAGACTATGATTTCCAATAAGAACCTTGATCCTAAATCTTTAAATCACAAAGAAATAAAGATTATAGATCACGGTAGTCTTAAGGGATATAATAGAAAGTGTTATATAATATCACATAAAGACAATGCCACCCTTATATCAAATGTACACCTCTCCTTGATATG
>NW_020203011.1:3244-4983 GCF_001531365.2 Cynara cardunculus var. scolymus | reverse complement strand
AGCATGTATCAAACATATCAGTTTAACATGCTATCACACAATCAATTAATAAAATAATCACGTATTAAATACCTTGGGTAATAACCAGGATCTGGTTATCACAAAAGAGATAAGTCTGGTTAAAGTACAGTGGATGTTTCACAAAGGACCGGAGGCGACGTGGGAGTTGGAGTCAAAGATGAGATTAGAATACCCATGGCTTTTTGATTAAAGGAATTCCGGGACGGAAATCTTTTGAGGGGTGGATAATGTGATAACCGGATCCTGTTTATTACTCAAGGTATTTAATACGTGATTATTTGATTAAATGATTATGTGATAGCATGATAAGTTGATACATGCTGGTATGTGGAATTATGTAATTATTGAAAATATATATATATATATATATAAWCKMWWKATATATATATATATATAATTAAAATGCATGCATGAAATATAAATGTATGTATGTGTATGCATGTTTATGTGTGCATGTATGTGTGCATATTGGGTATGCATGAGGTGGAAAGAGGGAAGGCGGTTTAAGCCGCCTTACCCTATTTGGAAGGTATAAAAAAAGCTTAGCCTCTTTACTTGATGATCCCTACTATTTTGAGAAGAATTGAGATGTTTAAAAGAGAGTGTTGTCCGGATTGAGAAAAGAGGTGATTTCAAGTTGATTTCAAGAATTTGGTTCAATATGTTGTTAAGGTGAGTGGTTTCTAAAACCTTTTTGCATAAATTTACTACTGGTTTTATTTGTATATTTCATGCGTTTACTTTTAGAAAGGAACCATGTATTTTTGTTATTGTTTAAGTGTTTATCCGGACATAGAGTGAACGGATAAGCATTTAAACTGGACAAGCCTTGAAAGGTTTATTGTCCGGATTGTTTTAAAACCGGACAAGCTTTAAACGGTTTAGTGACCGGACTAGTTTAAACCGGACAAACCATGAGTGGTTTGTTGTCCGGAGTTGGTAAACCGGTTGAGTGTTGAGCGGTTTATAATTGGTAGTATTATTTATGATTTTATACTGAGAAGTAGGAATACGACCACATGGGGAGCGGTTTATTTTTAAACCGGATACGTCTTGAGCGGACTATTGTTCGGATTTGATATCCGTTCAATATGGAATTGTTCTAAGTGCTAAACCGTTCAACAAGTGTGTGATGTGTTGATCGGAGTTGATATCCGGACAAAGTGAATTCTAAATCTAAGTGATTAATCCGGATGAGACTTAACCGGATTGTTGACCTGTTGTTGACCGGACTTATGGACTGGATTTGTTGATGTGGTCTTTTTTTTTAAAGAAATTGTTATTTTATCATAAATGAAGTTTTGATATAAATGATTTCGGACTGATAACAATTCTAATGGTTGCGGTCTATTCGGAATTATTTTTTTGTAAATGTTTTGATGAAGTGACAAGGGTGGCATATCAAGGAGAGGTGTTCATTTGATATAAGGGTGGCATATCAAGGAGAGGTGTACATTTGGATATAAGGGTGGCATTGTATATGTGTTGTATAAAATAACTCTTTCTATTATATCCCTTAAGACTATCGTGGTCTGGAATCTTTATTTCTTTGTGATTTAAAGATTTAGGATCAAGGTTCTTATTGGAAATCATAGTTTGGATATTATTGAGAAGGAAACGTCAGGTTTGGCCTGAATCTTTAATGCTTTTCTTACATGCATTTTGATTAAAGAATTGCGTTAGATGCATAGTTTTGATGATTAGTACAAGATTGTATT
>NW_020203011.1:0-2624 GCF_001531365.2 Cynara cardunculus var. scolymus | reverse complement strand
TTTGTAGAAAACGAAGCAGTTAAGTTACTCACTAATTTCTTAACACACGAATTAGAAAAGGGGAATGATATTACAACTAGTAGTAATTATCCTATAATTTTGCATTTAGAAAAAATAGGATTAATTGGAGAAGATATTACAAAATCTAAGGTTAACTACATATGCAAATTTAGATTAAAAAATCCCGATATTACAATTAGAACAGCAAATATAGAGTATAGTCCAATAGACAAAGACGAATTTAAAAAACAAATACCAGAAATGTTACAACAAGGATTAATTAGAAAATCAGAAAGCCCTCATAGATTAACAGCATTTATAGTAAGAAATCACAGTGAAATTAAAAGGGGAAAGGCCAGAATAGTTTATAATTATAAAAGATTAAATGATAATACAGAAGATGATGGGTACAATATCCCAAATAAAGACAGTCTATTAAATCTTATACAAAAGAAATAAGTATTCTCAAAATTTTATTTAAAATCAGGATACAATCAATTACAGCTAGAAGAGAGTTTCAAACCATGGACAACTTTTACATGTTCAGAAGGACAGTATGAATGGAACGTTCTTAGTTTCTGATTAAAAACTGCTCCATCTATATTTCAAAGATTTATGGATAACATTTTTCTTAAATTTGATTTTTGTTTAGTATATATTGATGACATTTTAGTTGCCAGTGAAACGGTGCAGGAACATGAAAAACACTTACAGAAGATCTTCGACGAAATTAAGAAGAACGGTATAGTAGTTTCAAAAAGAAAAATAGAATTGTTTAAACGGAAAATATCTTTTCTTGGTTTAGAAATAGGTAATGGAAATCTGGCGGCTGGTTTTTTCTGTTGTGGGGCCTTGGCCTTTTTCTTTTCCTCCTTTTTCTCCCCCTCATGACGATCACCATCGCGCCTGTGATCGTCATGGCTCTGGATGGCATCAGCCTTGCAAGAAGAAAGGGGAGCCCTCCTCAAATGTCGTAGGATTCTGGTGGCCGCCTTGTACATATTTTCTATTACCTTTTCCGCACCCGCAGAGGCATTCATCACGTCAAACTCTATAGCCCACTTGAGTTTGGAGACGGTGGATAGAACTTCTGCTCGAAGGAGGTCACCTTCCTTGGTAAGCTTGGACATGGATTCTGCGAGTTTATCATTGGAAGAAAAGAGCTCCATTTTAAGCATAGAGAAGTGGTCGATCAAACTATTCCCTAGAGCATCCACCATGGCGTCCAGTTCTCTGCGAGTGGCCAAGTGGTTGATGTTGGCAGTTGAGGACTTGGACTGGATGCCATAGGTGACCGTAGAGGAAAAAATTTCCTTGATCTCGTCGCGGAAGGAAGAATAATCTGTGTAGCCCGCTGTGACGAAGTCTCCTGCAAACTTTGCCGCCATCTCTGTAAGTTCATCCTTTAGTGTTTTGATTGAGGAGGGATTGAGATACATTGATTGGAAGGCCTCTAAAAGATTGTCCTTCTGTAAGATAGAGCTCTGAAGGGTCGCCAAAGAAAGTTTCAACTCTGTGGTGGTGGCGGAAAGCTCCTTCAGAGCCTCTATAACTTATGTAAGATCCTGAGGCTGTTGCTGGGAGATGAACAAGTTTTTCAACCCGTCTATCTTTGTGAACAACTCTATGGCAAAGGCTTTAAGCTCCCCCTTTGTAACAAAGTCGCTCTGGGAACTCGGACCACCAACACATGGTGACCCTTCTGCCTCGGAGCGTGAGGCGCCCTCAGCGGCTCGCATAGCGTAGCCTGCTCGGGGACTTCCACCATATCCTTGAACATCTCCTTGAGGAGAGCCTAATGGTGTTCTGTAGATTTCATGCCCGGTAGGTTCAGAGCCTAACCTGGCAGAGGTATCTAGTGGAGATGATGGACGTTCTAGATCCACCACCTCTGTGACCCTTACTTGTGCCTCTAAAGCACGTTCTGGCTATTCTCGCTCATGAGCAGAGGCAACACATGCCTGTGTGGGTTAAGTCGAGTCCTTGGGCGAATGGACTCTTATATTAAAACCTTCACCCTTTTGAGAGGATGGAGGAGTCATATGTGGGTGCCCGGGAGTGCATTCCACAGAGGATGAAAGAATATCCTCTGCGGCGATTGGATGGGTTGGGGTCGGCATGTGCGTGCCTTTTTCAAAAGAGGTTCCCGCTAGAACAGGGCCTCTTGGAATGTGGGATGCACTGGGATTTAGGCTGAGGTGTGTGCCTTGGGCATCTTTTTCACCCTCTCCTAGGTCTTCTTCTTCATCTTCGTCGTCTAGAACGACTTCTGTGCCCATATTGATAGGATCGATTTGCGCCTGGAGCTCCTTCTGGATATTCGACAGAACATCCTGAATTTGCTCCGTTGTAGAAACTTTGATATTCACCTTACGCAACCTTCTGCGCTTTGGAGCTGTAACCTCTGCCTGCCCCTCTTCTGCGATTGCCTCTGCGACTGTACGTTCACCTTTCTTGGTTTTTCTTTTCTTAGGCTTGGGCAGAGGCACAGTTGGGCCCTCTTCTTCTGCAAGCCTCTTTTTCGCCTTCTTCACAGAAGTATCACCAACCTTCTGTGACTTCTTTTTCTTCTGGCGTGGAGGTGATGGGATACTAGGTGGATGCTCACTCATCTCACCAGCCAC
>NW_020203010.1:27853-34802 GCF_001531365.2 Cynara cardunculus var. scolymus | reverse complement strand
CGATGATGTTTTTAAATCTGTTGGAATCGATTAGGGATGGCGATAAAAGCGAATTGGGTTTAGGAGTTTTGTATTGCGCGACTTTAGGATAGAGTTTTGGATTTCATGTGTTGGAAAATCGAATTGGTCTTAGGGATATTAGGGATAGGGATGGCGATAATTGGTTTTTATGAGTTTTAAGAGTTTTAGCCAAATGTTTTATAAGATAGTATAGATATGTTCAATTTTAAATTCTTTCAATTTACATATTATATTATTAATTTTTTTTTACTATCTTGTTGGTATTAATTAATATATTATATTATTAAAATTTTGTTTTAATTATATTACTAAAAAATTTATTTGAATTATATTATGAAATGAATTGACTATTTATTCAAAATGTTCTTTTTAATCATTTTACATGTTTATAAGCTAGTTTTTGTCAAGTATAATTTATTCATCAGCTACCAGTCAACTTATAAATTATCAACTAACTTTCAATTAGTTTACCAGACATAACCTTAATTGAAATTTAATTAGGATTAATTTAAAAATAAAAAATCTCTTTCTTAACATTATTATGATAACGAGTATTCCACCATGGCTTCTTTTTTCTTTGTGTAAAGATTCTACGAAATTTCCTTTCATGAAAACGATGGCTTTTTTTCATTTATTTATTATTTTCGAAGTTGTGGAAAAAGTAACTTCTGTGAGTTGTATTTTTATTTATTAAAGAGGAAATTAAAAAAAATAAATGGGGGAGAAAATCTTATTATTAATTTATCAATAAATTTTCAATCATATTTTTAATATATTCATTAATCATTATTTTGGAAAAATAGACAAAAAATGAAGATGGTTCAACCACTTGTTTTGCTTTGACTTAAACAWTTAGAGTAAACTATAGAATTGGTCCCTATGATTTGTTAAAATAACACCCTTTGTYCTTACAGTTTCGAAATTACAAGATTGTCAYMATSGTTTGTAAAACGTCTAGATTTGTTCCTCACTACAACAAAATTRGGTTTATAGGATRCCCCTGATCTCTAAGTGTCTCAATAGGCCGTTTTACAAGACYTAATTTATAKGACCAAAATATAAAACGTTCTATCTAAACGCGTTGTAATAAACTTATATGACGTTTTTGGACGTCTTAACAAAATTTTAGCACATTTTTAATACAAAGCGTCGGATTAGCAACTTTATAGGACACTTTTGAGAAATTGTCTTATAAACTCAATTTTTTATAGGACACTTGTTTTTAAAGGACAGTTTTTTAAATAATGTCATATAAAGTTGCTAATAAGACGCTTTATATTAAAAGTGTCCTAAAAAATTTATTACAACGTCAAAAAAGGTCATATAAACTTATTACAACATCTTTAGATAGGACGCTTTATTTTTTTGGTCCTATAAACTAAGTCCTATAAAGAGGTCTAGTAGGACGCTTAGAATTTGGGAGTGCCCTATAAACCCGATTTTGTTGTAGTGCCTCTCTATAACGGCTGTTAGATTAGGTGTATTTTGATTGGTTGAAAGACATAAAAGTGATTGAAGAACAAAAATGCCTCTCATTGAATTGAATTTTTTAACAACTGTTAGAAGTAAATGACTAAAACTTGACTTTTTTTCAAACACAATGATTATCTAGTAATTTCGAAACTATAAGGGGCGTTTGGTTCGCAGAATGCAATTCTATGGAATTGGAATTCATCAAAAGAATTTGATTTTGATGAAACTGGAATGGAATTTGACCACCCCTTTTGGTTGCGTTTGGTTGGATGAAATTGGAATAAAATTCTTAAAGAAATTGAAATCTTTTTGTTTGGTTTATGGAATTCAACTTTGGAATTGAAATTAAATATCAACAAATGACTTTTTATGATTTTTCTGTCATTTTTCTTTAAAGTTAAAAATTACCATTAAGTATGTTAAATTATTTAAATTAAACATCATTTATTACATAATATCAAAGTAAAATTACGCAAACTAAATAACCATAAACCAAATTACATTATTAACATCCGATAAAATCTCAAACTTTTCACTACATACCTTATATTACTAACACCTGAAACTGTTCACTACAAATTACTAAAATCCGATAACATTTGAAATTGTTAACTACATACCTTATTTCCAAAACATAAAGTAGAGTTTTCAAATCATGACCAAAATCAACCTTCTAGCCCAAACCTCACCCACTCCAAAACTCCATCAAACCGCTCTCTTTCTTCCAAACTCCAAAAAACTTGCATGTTATCAGATTCACTTGTTATCTTCTTGACTGCTATGAACCTTTCCACTCTAGAAAGTGATTGCAGTTTTTCAAGTTGAGAATTCACCATGGAAGTCTTGTTTTGTATATCCATCTCCATGTCTACCATATTCTTTGATGCATTTTCAAATTTCTCCCAAAGTAAGAGAGCTGCACTATGCATTCCATTAACAAGAGTCTCAACTCGCGTTTTCCTCTTCCTACTACCTCGACTTGAACCTTCTTCACTTTGCTTATCTGTAGCATTATATACATTATGGCTACTTTCAATGTCCTCTGATTGTTGTTCTTGTTCTTCTAGATTCACTTGCTCTTCCATCTCAGCAATATCCCTAACTCTACTTCCTGACACAATCCTTAAAGCATGTGTGTAAGTTCATAGACCTTCATATCAAAAAGCTTAAACTTCAACAAACCATTAAATGTGAACAAGGGGTATCTTGTAGGTTGATTTAATCACCCTAACCACCACCTAGATACAAAAATTTTGTATTAGAATTGTGCTCAAAATGCATTATCAAGAAGTATGATAATACCAACACTCATGCTTCAGTTGTTATCAAAACTCTATAGTTAAGAAGCATGATAAGGATCAATTAAAATACAATTGTATAGTACAAAGACCTTCAACTTTAATCCACATTTGAGTATGCTACTAGTAGTAGTACTTGACATTAATGTTCTTTTTGTGTTATGGGATTATTTCTTCAGGTACTATAATAATGCATACTATGTAAAAGTAGGAGGAATCAGCATAATAGAGATGAACTTTCTTGCTATTTGGATTGGGGTTCCAATTGAATGTGAATCCAACCATATTTCTCACCTCCTGTTCCTATCTCCAAAAAGAAATGTTCCTTCTTTAGCCACCACCAAATATAGAAGAATTATCATCATCCTTTTATAAACCAAGATCAATAAGGGGGTGTTTGGTTCGTCGGAATCTGATGGAATTGGAATGCTCAATTCCATTGACCAAATTTCATTCCAAAGTTTGGTTACCCATGGAATGGAATTGAATTCCAAAGATTCCCAAATTTGAGGAATTTTCATTCCTTACTAAATCTGATGGAATTGGAATCCACTCCATCCAAAAGTGTGTAAATAACATAAATACCCTCATTACACTATAGAAACCCTAGCTGCCCTATCAAAGGATCGTTGCTTTCTTCTTTCATCAATCAAACGTTGCTTTCATTGATCCGTCACCGTCCTCCTTCTTGTCTGCTCGTCCCCACTGTCGCTGTCTTGCATCTATTTCTTTAAGCTTCGATTACAAAGGTATTTTCTTCTTAATCCATGGTAAATAACATCCATTTTTTCGAGCTTCGATACCAATATCATAGAATAGAGAAAACATTTGTTGGGATCCGGAAAAAATTGTTTACCGATTGATTTCGCCACCATCGCTGTCTTCCTTCACGATATATTTCTTGCTTTGTGAATCCTTTATCAATCGATTTCTCAAACCTATACTGCTTCTCTCACCAATAGGTGACCCATAGCATCACTGCTTCGAGAAGAGAAAAAGAAGAAGAAGGATGCAGATGAGGAAACTGGTGAGGTGCAGAATGGGGAAGAAGAAAAAGAAGAGGAAACATGCAGAAGCCGATGAAACAAAAGCATCAACACCAAGTAAGAAGAAAGAGAAGAAGACAGAGGTACAGAAGAAAATGGAAGGATCAAATAGATGAACAATTTTAGGAAGGATCAATTTTAGGAGTGTTTTGATTCAACTGTTTTAATTTGTTCTCCATATGTAATGTAATTGAAAAAAATTGAATTTTTTTAATGAAATATCAAAGAAATGGTATTTTTGTCCATTTTCATCATTTCATTCCAATTTTGTTGCAAACCAAACAGATAGATTCCAATTCATGAGACATATTACATTCTATTCCCGCCAACCAAAAATTTGGTCAAACCTAATAACATTTCATTACGATTTCTTTCAAATTCCAATTCCTCTGACATATCCCATTCCTTCAGAAAATCATTTTGCGAACCAAATGCCCCATACAGCTCCTCCATTATGAGGATAATTAACAACAGGAACAATAAGAAGTGGTAGTTGTTTGATTAATTTGCTTTTTTTTAATCTTTCTATATCATATTATGAAGCTTGAATCTTAATTTTTGGGTAGACCTGTAGATTATTTGATATGGGTTATATATATATATATATATATATTGTTGTATAATGCGTTTGTTTGATAAAATTCATCAATACATCTTAAACCAATTACTGGTATGAGGATTTAGGCTTGGGACATGATGAAATGATTATTGAATTTTGTTTCAGGTTGAGAAAGATTTGGCAAAAAGCAGGGTTGATGTAGCTCATGAGATACGGCTAGCGAAAGAAGCCGAAGCTGCAATGGATAGACATGTTAACAAGGCAGTTGAAAAGGCTGCCAACTATGATCCTATTGTCGCAGAAGACAAACAAGGAATCAACAAGGAAGTGATAGTGATTATATTTTCCCTACATATATACATCAAGAAACTCAAATCGTCAGCAAGGTTTATAACTAATTAACTAGTGGAAATGTCGTGTAGTTTGTAAGTAATTAGTCCTCGAACAGTAAGCCTCTTTTTGGTATTTTAAAACTTGGATACGTATGCACCCATAAAAATAACACAAAAAAGGAAAGTAAGCAACAAACATTTCGAAATTCTTGGCAATACTTGGCCAAAATACAATTTTGTTGATCATTTTGTGCAGCCAACATCTATCCTATGCTACTACAAATGATCATATAGATTGTTTTCGAAATCATTATGGGGAAAACGAGGTATATAGAAGGAAGGTGAGAATTGTGTGTTATGGTGGGAAATTATAGTATTGATTAGATCCCTAATTCCAATTGACGGATTACCGATTTCAATACATAGCCATCGTTGAATGAATTTGGATTTGGTCATTCCAATACATAGCCACCGTTTGATACATAGCCATCGTTGAATACACATATGATGGAGAAATCAAACGAGAGAGAGAGAGAGAGAGAGAGAGAGAACATACTAGATGGGAGATTGAATCGAAGAGATCGACTAGAGATGGTAGACACGAGCTCTCAAATGAATTTGTATTAGGGCAAGGAACTTATCGGAAAGGAATTGAAATCCGAGGATATCCAGTGGAATTGTGAAATCTGTAGGTTAACGAATTCATTGGAATTGAAAGGATTCCATCACTCTTATTCCATGAACCAAACATGGCATTTGGAATTTGGTCAAAGGATTTGACCATTCCAATTTCATGAACCAAATAGCCCCTAAGGTGTCATTAATGTTTTTAGATGAAATTGAATCTGATGAAGGAAATTTGACTTTGAAGGAATTGGAATGAATGTTGTCAGGTTGACCACCTGTTTAGATCGGTGGTGGTTCGTGGTGCTTAAGGTGGCAGTGGTCGGATGTGGTTCAGATTGGAGGATTGTTCAGGTCGGTGGTTGTTCAGTTCGGTGATGGTCGACAGTGGTTCAGGTGGCGAAGGCCAAAGGTTATTCAGATCGGTAGTTGTTGGAGGTGGTTCAGATCAATGGTGGTCTGTGGTGGTTCAGATGGCGATGGTCGACGGTGGTTCATATCGATGGTGGTCCTGGTGATTCAGATGGCAGTGATCAGCGGTGGTTCAGATTGACTGTGGATTAGATCGGTGGTGGTTCAGATCGGCGTTTGCCGACGGTGGTTCAGATATGTGGTGGTCGATGGTGGTTTAGATCGGTGGTAGTCAACAGTAGTGGTTGGCAGTGGTTCAGATGGCGATGGTCGACGGTGGTTCAGATCAACGGTGGTCGGCAATGATCATATTGGGTTATATGAGATTAGAATATTTTGGGTTAAAGGCATATTTGGTTGATATTATGAAAATAGAGAATTTCATTCCATTAAAAATACCATGAAGTTGTTAAGGAATGTTAAATTCCTTTACTTGTGGAATTTGTAGTATTTTGAAGATTCATTCCATGAAAAAGAATGAACCAATCGAGGGAATAAAATTTGATCAATGAAACTCAACATTCGAATTCCATCAGATTCCTTCGGAATTTGCGAAACAAACGCCACCTAAGTGCTATTTTTTGACAAAAAACACATAGACCAAATTTGTAGTTTACTTAAACATTTATTACGTTTTGGTCCGACTCCTTATCAATTAAATAGCTCTTTCAACCCAATTATTTTCAACCATAAAAATGAAGAATTAACAAACTCGTGAAATTTAGTGATCATTTACCAAACGATTATTTGTAATCATTTATTCAATATCACTTGTCTTAATAGGTGGATATGGTAAAGATTAAGTATCTTACTTGGTAAAATGCATAACAATGATTAGTAATCTTATCAGGGAAACGAGAAAGATAACTTTTTACTAGATACACACTTTCATGATACAATACGTTTACCAACAATTCATTTTAATATTCAACCAATCATAATTTTACATTTTGTTCATTTTTTTGTAATTATGAGAGATTGATTAATCATTTTTATCGTAGAGGGACTACAACAAAATTGGGTTTATAGGACACTCTCAATCTCTAAGCGTCCCAATAGACCGTTTTATAGGACTTAATTTATAGGACCAAAATATAAAGCGTCCTATCTAAAGGTGTCGTAATAAGTTTATATGACGCTTTTAGGCGTCTTAACAAGTTTTTTAGAACATTTTTAATACAAAGT
>NW_020203010.1:15317-24983 GCF_001531365.2 Cynara cardunculus var. scolymus | reverse complement strand
GGTACTCGTACAATGCAACGAGATACATCTTGATTTTAATATTTCATTTTATTCTTCATCTCAGTCGATATTATAATATGGTCTTATATGATTTTGAGAAAGCGATGATGTTTTTAAATCTGTTGGAATCGATTAGGGATGGCGATAAAAGCGAATTGGGTTTAGGGGTTTTGCATTGCGCAATTTTAGGATAGAGTTTTGGATTTCATGTGTTGGAAAATCGAATTGGTTTTAGGGATATTAGGGATAGGGATGGCGATAATTTGTTTTTAAAAGTTTTAAAAGTTTTTAAGAGTTTTAGCCAAATGTTTTATAAGATAGTATAAATATATTCAATTTAAAATTCTTTCAATTTACATATTATATTATTAAATTTTTTTTACTATCTTGTTGGTATTAATTAACATATTATATTATTAAAAATTTGTTTCAATTATATTACTAAAAAATTTATTTGAATTATATTATGAAATGAATTGACTATTTATTTAAAATGTTCTTTTTAATCATTTTACATGTTTATAAGCTAGTTTTTGTCAAGTATATAATTTATTTATCAGCTACCAGTCAACTTATAAATTATCAACTAACTTTCAATTAGTTTACCAGACATAACCTTAATTGAAATTTAATTAGGATTAATTTAAAAATAAAAAATCTCTTTCTTAAYATTATTATGATAACGAGTATTCCACCATGGCTTCTTTTTTCTTTGTGTAAAGATTCTACGAAATTTCCTTTCATGAAAACGATGGCTTTTTTTCATTTATTTATTATTTTCGAAGTTGTGGAAAAAGTAACTTCTGTGAGTTGTATTTTTATTTATTAAAGAGGAAATTAAAAAAAATAAATGGGGGAGAAAATCTTATTATTAATTTATCAATAAATTTTCAATCATATTTTTAATATATTCATTAATCATTATTTTGGAAAAATAGACAAAAAATGAAGATGGTTCAACCACTTGTTTTGCTTTGACTTAAACAWTTAGAGTAAACTATAGAATTGGTCCCTATGATTTGTTAAAATAACACCCTTTGTYCTTACAGTTTCGAAATTACAAGATTGTCACAATGGTTTGTAAAACGTCTAGATTTGTTCCTCACTACAACAAAATTAGGTTTATAGGATGCCCCTGATCTCTAAGTGTCTCAATAGGCCGTTTTACAAGACCTAATTTATATGACCAAAATATAAAACGTTCTATCTAAACGCGTTGTAATAAACTTATATGACGTTTTTGGACGTCTTAACAAAATTTTAGCACATTTTTAATACAAAGCGTCGGATTAGCAACTTTATAGGACACTTTTGAGAAATTGTCTTATAAACTCAATTTTTTATAGGACACTTGTTTTTAAAGGACAGTTTTTTAAATAATGTCATATAAAGTTGCTAATAAGACGCTTTATATTAAAAGTGTCCTAAAAAATTTATTACAACGTCAAAAAAGGTCATATAAACTTATTACAACATCTTTAGATAGGACGCTTTATTTTTTTGGTCCTATAAACTAAGTCCTATAAAGAGGTCTAGTAGGACGCTTAGAATTTGGGAGTGCCCTATAAACCCGATTTTGTTGTAGTGCCTCTCTATAACGGCTGTTAGATTAGGTGTATTTTGATTGGTTGAAAGACATAAAAGTGATTGAAGAACAAAAATGCCTCTCATTGAATTGAATTTTTTAACAACTGTTAGAAGTAAATGACTAAAACTTGACTTTTTTTCAAACACAATGATTATCTAGTAATTTCGAAACTATAAGGGGCGTTTGGTTCGCAGAATGCAATTCTATGGAATTGGAATTCATCAAAAGAATTTGATTTTGATGAAACTGGAATGGAATTTGACCACCCCTTTTGGTTGCGTTTGGTTGGATGAAATTGGAATAAAATTCTTAAAGAAATTGAAATCTTTTTGTTTGGTTTATGGAATTCAACTTTGGAATTGAAATTAAATATCAACAAATGACTTTTTATGATTTTTCTGTCATTTTTCTTTAAAGTTAAAAATTACCATTAAGTATGTTAAATTTTTTAAATTAAATATCATTTATTACATAATATCAAAGTAAAATTGTGCAAACTAAATAACCATAAACCAAATTACATTACTAACATCCGATAAAATCTGAAACTTTTCACTACATACCTTATATTACTAACACCTGAAACTGTTCACTACAAATTACTAAGATCCGATAACATTTGAAATTGTTAACTACATACCTTATTTCCAAAACATAAAGTAGAGTTTTCAAATCATGACCAAAATCAACCTTCTAGCCCAAACCTCACCCACTCCAAAACTCCATCAAATCGCTCTCTTTCTTCCAAACTCCAAAAAACTTGCATGTTATCAGATTCACTTGTTATCTTCTTGACTGTTATGAACCTTTCCACTCTAGAAAGTGATTGCAKTTTTTCAAGTTGAGAATTCACCTTGGAAGTCTCGTTTTGTATATCCATCTCCATGTCTACCATATTCTTTGATGCATTTTCAAATTTCTCCCAAAGTAAGAGAGCTGCACTATGCATTCCATTAACAAGAGTCTCAACTCGCGTTTTCTTCTTCTTACTACCTCGACTTGAACCTTCTTCACTTTGCGTATCTGTAGCATTATATACATTATGGCTACTTTCAATGTCCTCTGATTGTTGTTCTTGTTCTTCTAGATTCACTTGCTCYTCCATCTMARCAATATCCCTAACTCTACTTCCTGACACAATCCTTAAAGCATGTATGTAAGTTCATAGACCTTCATATCAAAAAGCTTAAACTTCAACAAACCATTAAATGTGAACAAGGGGTATCTTGTAGGTTGATTTAATCACCCTAACCACCACCTAGATATAAAAAAATTTGTATCAGAATTGTGTTCAAAATGCATTATCAAGAAGTATGATAATACCAACACTCATGCTTCTGTTGTTATCAAAACTCTATAGTTAAGAAGCATGATAAGGATCAATTAAAACGCAATTGTATAGTACAAAGACCTTCAACTCTAATCCACATTTGAGTATGCTACTAGTAGTAGTACTTGACATTAATGTTCTTTTTGTGTTATGGGATTATTTCTTCAGGTACTATAATAATGCATACTATGTAAAAGTAGGAGGAATCAGCACAATAGAGATGAACTTTCTTGCTACTTGGATTGGGGTTCCAATTGAATGTGAATCCAACCACATTTCTCACCTCCTGTTCCTATCTCCAAAAAGAAATGTTCCTTCTTTAGCCACCACCAAATATAGAAGAATTATCATCATCCTCTTATAAACCAAGATCAATAAGGGGGTGTTTGGTTCATCGGAATCCGCCGGAATCTGATGGAATTGGAATGCTCAATTCCATTGACCAAATTTCATTCCAAAGTTTGGTTACCTATGGAATGGAATTGAATTCCAAAGACTCCCAAATTTGAGGAATTTTCATTCCTTACTAAATCTGATGGAATTGGAATCCACTCCATCCAAAAGTGTGTAAATGACATAAATACCCTCATTACACTATAGAAACCCTAGCTGCTCTATCAAAGAATCGTTGCTTTCTTCTTTCATCAATCGAACGTTGCTTTCATTGATCCGTCGCCATCCTCCTTCTTGTCTGCTCGTCCCCAGTGTCGCTGTCTTGCATCTATTTCTTTAAGCTTCGATTACAAAGGTATTTTCTTCTTAATCCATGGTAAATAACATCCATTTTTTCGAGCTTCAATACAAATATCATAGAATAGAGAAAACATTTGTTGGGATCCGGAAAAAATTGTTTACTGATCGATTTCGCCACCATCGTTGTCTTCCTTCACGATATATTTCTTTCTCTGTGAATCCTTTATCAAAGATTTCTCAAACCTGTACTGCTTCCCTCACCAATAGGTGACCCATAGCATCACTGCTTCGAGAAGAGAAAAAAAGAAGAAAAGTTTCAGATGAGGAAAGTAGTGAGGTGCAGAATGGAGAAGAAGAAGAAAAAGAAGAGGAAACATGCAGAAGCCGATGAAACAGAAGCATCAACAACAAAAAGAAGAAAGAGAAGAAGAAAAAGAAGAAGACAGAGGTACAGAAGAGAATGGAAGGATCAAATAGATGAACAATTTTAGGAAGGATCAATTTTAGGAGTGTTTTGATTCAGTTGTTTTAATTTATTCTCCATATGTAATGTAATTAAAAAAATTGAATTTTTTTAATGAAATATCAAAGAAATGGTATTTTTGTCTATTTTCATCATTCCATTTCAATTTTGTTGCAAACCAAACAGACAGATTCCAATTCATTAGATATGTTACATTCTATTCCCGCCAACCAAAAATTTGGTCAAACCTGATAACATTCCATTACGATTTCTTTCATATTCCAATTCTTTTGACATATCCCATTCCTTCAGAAAATCATTCTGCAAACCAAACGCCCCCTACAGCTCCTTCGTTATGAGGATGATCAACAACAGGAACAACAAGAAGTGGTAGCTGTTTGATTAATTTGCTTTTTTTTTAATCTTTCTATATCATATTATGAAGCTTGAATCTTAATTTTTGGGTAGACTTGTAGATTATTTGGTATGGGTTTAGCAAGTTAAGCCTTTTTTGGCTAACCCTTTTTCCAGAACCAAAGTTGACAAAATGAATATATATATATATATATATATAAGTGTATATATATATATTGTTGTATAATGCGTTTGTTTGATAAAATTCATCAATACATCTTAAGCCAATTACTGGTATGAGGATTTAGGATTGGACATGATGAAATGATCATTGAATTTTGTTTCAGGTTGAGAAAGATTTGGCAAAAAGCAGGGCTGATGTAGCTCATGAGATACAACTAGCTTCTTCAACTACGATCCTAAAGTCGCAGAAGACAAACAAGGAATCAACAAGTAAGTGATAGTGATTATATTTTCCCTACATATATACATCAAGAAACTCAAATCGTCAACAAGGTTTATAACTAATTAACTAGTGGAAATGTAGTGTAGTTTGTAAGTAATTAGTCTTCGAATAGTAAGCCTCTTTTTGGTATTTTAAAACTTGGATATGTATGCACCCATTAAAACAACACAAAAAAGGAAAGTAAGCAACAAACATTTCGAAATTCTTGGCAATCCTTGGCCAAAATACAAATTTGTTGATCATTTTGTGCAGCCAACATCTATCCTATGCTACTACAAATGATCATACAGATTGTTTTCGAAATCAATATGGGGAAAATAAGGTATACAGAAGGAAGGTGAGAATTATGTGTAATGGTGGGAAATTATAGTATTGATTAGATCCCTAATTCCAATCGACGGATTGCCGATTTCAATACATAGCCATCGTCGAATGAATTTGGATTTGGTCATTCCAATACATAGCCACCGTTCGATACATAGCCATCGTTGAATACACATATGATGGAGAAATCAAGCGATAGATGGAGAAATGGGAAAGCCGAGATGGAAAAATCACGAGAGAGAGAGAGAGAGAGATAGAGAACATAACAGATGGGAGATTAAACCGAAGAGATCGACTAGAGATGGTAGACACGAGCTCTCAAATGAATTTGTATTAGGGCAAGGAATTTGTCGGAAATGAATTGAAATCCGAGGATATCCAGTGGAATTGTGAAATCTGTAGGTTAACGAATTAATTGGAATTGAAAGGATTCCATCACTCTTATTCCATGGACCAAACATGACATCTCGAATTTGGTCAAAGGATTTGACCATTCCAATTCCATGAACCAAATAGCCCCTAAGGTGTCATTTGGTTCGCAGAATGTTTTTAGATGGAATTGAATCTGAAGAAGGAAATTTGACTTTGAAGGAATTGGAATGAAATGTTGTCAGGTTGACCACCTGTTTAGATCGCTGGTGGTCCGTGGTGCTTAAGGTGTCAATGGTCGGATGTGGTTCAGATTGGGGGATGGTTCAGATTGGTGGTTATTTAGATCGGGGATGGTCGAAAGTGGTTCAAGTGGCGGAGGCCGAAGGTTATTCAGATCGGTAGTTGTTGGAGGTGGTTCAGATCAATGGTGGTCTGTGGTGGTTCAGATGGCGATGGTCGACGATGGTTCAGATCGGTGGTGGTCCTGGTGATTCAGATGGCAGTGACCAGCGATGGTTCAGATTGACAGTGGATTAGATCGGTGGTGGTTCAGATCGGCGGTTGCCAACGGTGGTTCAGATAGGTGGTGGTCGATGGTGGTTTAGATCGGTGGTAGTCAACAGTGGTGGTTGGCAATGGTTCAGATGGCGATGGTCGGCAATGGTCATATTGGGTTCTATGAGATTAGAGTATATTGGGTTAAGGACATATTTGGTTGATATTATGAAAATAGAGAATTTCATTCTATTAAAAATACCATGAAGTTGTTAAGGAATGTTAAATTCTTTTACTTGTGGAATTTGTAGTATTTTGAAGATTCTTTCCATGAAAAAGAATGAACCAATTGAGGGAATAAAATTTGATCAATGAAACTCAACATTCGAATTCCATCAGATTCCTTCGGAATTTGCGAAACAAACGCCACCTAAGTGTTATTTTTTGACAAAAAACACATAGACCAAATTTGTAGTTTACTTGAACATTTATTACGTTTTGGTCCGACTCCTTATCAATTAAATAGCTCTTTCGACCCAATTATTTTTAACCATTAAAATGAAGAATTAACAAACTCATGAAATTTAGTGATCATTTACCAAACGATTATTTGGTAATCATTTATTCAGTATCACTTGTCTTAATAGGTGGATATGGTAAAGATTAAGAATCTTACTTAGTAAAATGCATAACAATAATTAGTAATCTTATCAGGGAAATGAGGAAGATAACTTTTTACTAGATACACACTTCCATGGTACAATATGTTTATCAATAATTCATTTTAATATTAAAAACTATTACGTGATAAAATAACCGAAAATAATGACTATTACCGTGACTGTGAGTAGGTGTTTGATCAACATTTATCAAATGAAACGTGATGATTATTTAATAATATATATATATATATATATATATATATAATTTTTTTTTAAATTGAATAATAATTTTTTCTCTTCGAAAAATGAATAATATATTGAAGCACGTTTTTGTTGGAATATCGAGTCACAACACATTGATTCCTCCTCCAATCCGATAAGACCATCCAATGAAATACACTTTTAACATACTTTTTGAGTGTTATATCAATTTTAAAAATTATATTTTCCAACAAATTTTTTAAAATCACAACTTATTATATAAGTTATATCTATACTATATTATAAAGTATTTGATAAAAACTCTTAAAACTATTTTTATGCATAAAATATTGTTTAGTGATACATATTACTTAAAATTCAATATTACAAGTAAAATGTGCATGATCACATCTTATTAAAGCTTTATGTTTGAATTCGTGTAACTAACTGTCAATAAACATAATCAAATACATGATAAACATAATTTTAAATATAAAAAAACTAAAATATAATTAAGATAAACATTGAGTTCTAACAGAATACGTAATTATTATCTTAAAAAAATTATTTATTAAACCAAAAATAAGTTAGTTCGTAATTAAATTTCAATTAAATTATAATAAAAAAATGAATTAAAGAAATTACATAAAAACAAAAAACTTTTAAATAATTAATTTGATACTAATATCGATTAATTTTTTCAAAATTTTATAATATCTTTATGTAACACCCCGAACACCATATTTGCATATAACACATATTTCATTACATAGAAATACAGATTACACCACAATGGTCCCACTAGTACAAGGATTCCTATATGTACAGAATCTACATATAAAAAATTCCAAAATAAAATCTTGTACTAACACATGTATAACAACATGTATCTTCCAAAATAAGCAATCTCATGCAGATCTTCAAAAGCAGATATCAGATTAGGAAAATAATCACATTTTCCCTTTCCCCTTATTATCCCTGGCCCTACCATTCCTGCATTTCATATTTTTAAAACAGAAAATGAGGGTTAGACCAAAAGGGTCTAGTGAGTAAATCTCTTCTTTGCAAATGTAGGGTGATAAAACACCAAAATAAAATAAAGTATCTTTGCTCAGGTATATTTGTATTTCAATCAGACAATGCATTCCTCAATAAAATGAGTAATAGGATAAACTCAATAACCTCAGTTCTTGATACAAATGCATCTTGTTTAAAGATCCAATATTCCCAAAATGAAATTATTATTGCAACTATAGTCTCTTTGATTCATCAGACTAAAAAGATCAGAATTCCTCTGTAATTATTAATGGAAAGTTTTAAGACAATACTTGCCCTTTGTGACAAACTATTTTCTTCTTCTCAGTAACATCTAAATTATTATTTCTAATAGGAACAATATCTCTAATTCATCAGATCACAAAGATATAATGGTTCAAAGTTATTAAGTCCAATTAGTAATAATAATAAGAGTTACAATAATATCCACATATGACAATGCCTCTCTTATTCCAAGTATACCTCTTCTTAATATGCCACCCCTGTTCCTCCATTCAAAACAGGGCTACTTATCAGAACAAACAAAAGTCACCACGTCTGGGGGAACTACCTCTTAAAACAAGTTTCATACCAAAACAAACATATGTCACCACGCTTGGTAGAAACAGTTCACAAAATCCAATTCCATACCAAAATAGACATACGTCATCACGCTTGGTAGAAATGTTTTTCCCAAATCCAGTTCCATGCAAAAACAGACTTACGTCACCACGATTGGTAGAAACATATTTTTTATTTCAAAAATATATAAAATACCTCTTTTCCAATAACATAATTAAACTCAATAATAACTTACCAAATTACAAAAATTCCAAGAAAACCAAATACTTGAAATTTTCATCAAAGGAACGTCCGGATAAGTTATCCGGACAAGTAATACGGTCAACTATCCGGTCAACAATCCCTCGTTCGATTTATCAGTCCGGACAATACACTTGTCCGATTTATCACTAGCTCGCACAACACTTGGGCGATTTAAGGCTAAACCGCATAATGCTTGGTCGTATTCATTCTTCTCCGTTCAAAAACTTTATCCGGAATTAAAATTTCGCTAACTCATTAAATCGCACGACCCTATGATCGGTTTATAACTAAATCGGACAACACGTGTCCGGTTTAGAATTAATCCGGACAATACTATGTCCGGTTTATACTTAATCCGGTCACCCCTTTGTCCAGATAAAGACCCAAATCAGATACAGAATTCTTTTAAGAACAATACACAATATTCACTAAAACCAGTAATAAAGCAACATTTATGTAAAAGAAATTTAGAAAATCACTCACCTTTAAGACAAAATTCAGATTTTGAAGAAGATGAAGAATGTAAGGGCAAAATGCTTATCCGGACAACCCTTCGCTCTAATTCTCTTGATTTCAAATGAGGCAATGCCTGATAACCAACCCTTTATATTTATACTTTCCATATATGGAAAGTCGGCCACTATTCCTCCCATATGCATGTATACATATTACCCAAGAATACATATCATTTCCTGCACACACACACACGCACACGTACACGCACACGCACATATATATATATATATATATATATATAGTAGCGATCAAATGAAAACCACTCCAATTTGTAAAAACCGTAAAAACTACTCTCATCCGTCGTAATCTCTCTCTCTCTCTCTCTCTCTCTCTATATATATA
>NW_020203010.1:0-14932 GCF_001531365.2 Cynara cardunculus var. scolymus | reverse complement strand
AGTAATTTTTACGGTTTTTACAAATTGGAGTGGTTTTCATTTGATCGCTTCTATATATATATATATACTAGTGGTGTACCCGCACGATGCAGCGCGGGTAAATCACAATTCTGAAACATTAGTTTGACTTTGAATCATGAGTTTGTGTGGTTATTTTGTAAGTTAATTAATATATAAAGTTGAATCATGAGTTTGTGTAGTCACAATTCTGTCCAATTTTTTTTTTGCATCACCCATTAATTTTAACAGTTAATTATGGAGCTGCCTATTTGATCAAGAATGATAGTCCAAGATTGTTTTTCTAACGGATCTTTGTCATCCTGTGAATAACTTTAATCAAGACTTACTTTTTATATTTTTAATAAATAAAATTTTAAATTGGATCGATACTTCCAATAAAATGAGTATGAATAAAGAATCCATGGATGAAGATAGAAAAATAGATTTCCAAATATTTAATCGTAAATAAATCTTCAATTTTTTGTTTGGTTTGTAGCGAATAAATTGAAGCAAAATAGCTATTAAATAATGTCTTTTAAGAGATATCTACAATTGTTAGTATTAGACGGTTTATTTGTGAAAATGTATGTGACTTGACCTTCTCTTGACACAAATCTAATAAATAATAACTAAAAATAACAAATAACTATCTAAATTAATTAAGAAACAAAATAATCGAAAAAACAAATGAATACAATCTGCATACGACTCATGAGGTCGCTGTAAGCGATTGTGTTCCAGCTTTTTATCCGGATTTTTGTATTTCTTTCGAGCTCGTTTCTTCTTTTCCAAATATCTGCCAAAAGCCTCTTAACTCTTGAGTCCCTCCTAGATTAATTTCTAATTTATACATGTCCTAAAATAACGGTCTAGCTTAAAAAATAGATAACTATTTTTTTAAAACTACTCTTAATTATTGCACAAATGTTTAAGATTTGGTAATATAAATAAAACAATTTAGGTTAAAGTTGTTATTTGATTTGCTAAAAAGTGTTAATATTTACGAATGTCTAATTAAAAGTGTCATTTTTTGTTATGATGCTTATTTTTGGAAGGAGGAAGTATTTTTGTCATGTTAACCATGCTTGTTGGGTCTAGTTTATGTGCACCTAAACTGATTAATTTCAGTAGGTCCTGAAGAAAGGTTAGGAAAACCCCCGATGACCTCGAAGAGACTTGAATTAGCGACTTAAGAAAAAGAACCCAAAGACCTAGCCTTTATATGTGAGTTGAGTTATCCCTCGATGTTAATACACTACTAGAAAACTGAGTATAAACGACGATTTTTAGTGATGGAACTAACCCATCGCTAATTAGTGATGAATAGGACAGAAGCCCATTTTGTTGCTAATCTGTCACTAATTAGCGAGGAATTAGCGATAAACTGGCTTTGTGGTCTATCTGTCGCTAATCCATAACTAATTAGTGATGGGAAGATCATAAACACATTCCCTCTCTAATTAGCAAATGATTAGCGACGAAATAGGTTTCTAGCCTATCCGTCGCCAATTCCTCGCTAATTAGCGATGGATTAGAAACGAATGCCATGTTTCCGTCGCTAATCCATTGCTAATTAGAGAGAGATGAGCCTATTTTTCTTATTTTCTCATTTGTGTGTTATATATATGCATGTGCAAGTGTTATGTGTATGTGTATGTATGTTATATGTATCCGTCGGTCAGTGTTATATATATATGTATATATGATATATATGTGTATTGGTTGCTAACTGCAAATGGATATATATATATATATATATATATATTGTTGTAGATACATATATATATATATATATTGTGCGTTGTTTGGTAACCGGATTATGATTTCCCGGGATTCAACAATTATATTGATCGTGGAATATCGTTGAGACTAGGGAATAAGCTTTGATCCTATTCATGGAGATTCCATAAAATAAAGTTTTTGATCGGAATATGAATCAAACCAAAAGACCCCTTAACTATTATGTGATGTGTAGATGTTTTGTATTTATATATGCATATATACATGTATATGTATATGTGTTGTATATATATGTATATATATACATGTATGTGCATATGTGAATGCATATATTGATAACTATATGTATGTTTGTGTTGTTTGGTAACCGCATATATACAAATAGGTAATAAGTTACCATTGTTGTTATTGGTCTTAGTAAATTATAAAGAGTCTTAGTAGTCTTATCAAACCCAATTGACATCAGATACAAAGACTTATCTTAATGGAGTTTAATGAATCAATTGGGTCTTAATAAGTTTTATTAGACTTTATTCAGTTTTATTGGACTTTAATGGATCTTAGTAGACTGTTATGGATCAATTGGGCTTTATTGGGTTTTATTACTCTATAAAAGGTTTAATTGTCTTTAATAGGTTTTATTTGGTTTTATTAGACTTCATTTAGTTTTATTAAGCTATAAAGGCTTTCATTGGATTTTAATAGGCTTTATTCAATTTTATTAGGCCTTAATCTGTTTTATTGGATTTTATTCGGATTTATTGGGGCTTAATGAAATTTATTTGGTTTTATTGGGTTTTAATGAGTTATATTAGATTTCATAATGTTTTATTGGGGTTTATTTGGTTTTACTGCGATTATTCGGTTTTATTAGCTTTAATGGATTTTATTCAATTTTTTTAGGCATTAATCTGTTTTATATGGTTTTATTCAGTTTTATTGGTCCTTAATGGGGTTTATTTGGTTTTATTGAGCTTTAATCTGTTTTATTGGGCTTTATTCTGTTTATTGGGCTTTAATAGTTTTTATTCATTTTTATTTTTCCTTAATCCGTTTTTATTGGGCTTATTCGGTTTTATTTGATTTTAATGAGATTTATTCGATTTTATCGGATTTTAATGGGTTATATTGAGCTCTAATAAGTTTTATTGGGTTTTAATGAGATTTATTATGTTTTATTGGACTTTAATCCATATTTTATTTTATTAATTAATTCTTGTAATATATTAATAAACAATAAATAATAAATAATTAAATAAATTTATAGTTATGTTAATTAAAAAAGTAATTTAATAAAATATAAAATTAATTTTAAAATTTTAAAATTTACGAAGGAATTTTCCTTCGAAAATCCATCACTAGTTTTTATCCTAAAAAGAGTCAGCTAACAATCCTAGCAGCAACCACCACCATCACCCACCTGTCAACAACCACCACTTATGCTCCCACAACTGTCGCGACCAATACCACTGTTGTCGACCACGACCACTGCCGGCGACCCACCACCATTACTACCACTCATCTTCGTCGTCGTCCTTTGGTCACAACCACCCACCTTGTGAACTGATTTCATCCCCAACTCTAACCCTAAACTTGTAAGTCTTTTTTGTAAATCTCAATGGTATTTATATGGATATACGTGTTTTGTGTATGTATATATATATATATATATATATATATATGTATTTATGTGTATATACGTGTTTTGTGTATGTATATAAATGTGCTTATGTATACAAATGTTTGTCAACATTGGGTCTTGTTTTTTTTAAATCGTTGTTAGTTCGGGTTGTTAATTGTGGGGCAAACATTAGGGTTATGTTGAAAAAATGTGAAATTTTACTCTATATATGTTTGTTAAATTTTGCTCTATATATGTTTGTTAAACATTACATATACGTTTAGATTAAATAAGTTATAAAAGTTTATATGTTTGTGTTTTAGAATTTGTTCTTTAGAAATTTGTTAAATCGTAAAACTTTGTATGTTCTTTAAATCATGAAAGTTTGTTTTATGTTTGTTAAATTTTACGTATACGTTAGTTATGTTTATTGCTATTACTAGAAATTTCTACTTTGTTAATAGTTGGGTTGTCAATTGTTGGCAAACATTAGGGTTGATTATACTTATTTGTAGTTGGGTTGCCAATTGTTGTGCAAACAATATGCTTGATCTGATTTGGAAATATTCATTTTATAGTCGTTATACCGTTGAAATTTTAAAAAACATAGGTTTGTGTCTTAGACTAATTTATTTCATTCCAAAACACCTCTCTTTGATTTAAACCAATGATTTAAGCTTCAAAGTCATCCAAAACTCATCTAAACCTATGGATTGACTTTTAGATAGTCAAACCATTACGAGTAGTGTTTTAAAGCAATCAAATCTTTTCTAAATCTATGGTTTGACTTTTAAATAGTCAAATAATTACACGTAGGCATTTCAACTCGTTCAAAAGACCTCCAACTTCATTCACAACAACGGTTTGACTTTCAAATAATCAAACCATTACACATAGAATTTTAAAGTAATACAAAACTCCATCAAACCTACGGTTTGACTTTGAAATAGTCAAACCATTACACGTAGGTTTTTCAACTCGTTCAAAATGTTTGCAACTTCATTCACACCTACGGTTTAACTTTCAAGTAGTCAAACCATTACACATAATCTTTTTATTATGTATTTAAAAATTACTGTTTTTTTAAATTATTATATAAATTGTTTTATGTTATATTAACTATTAATACTTACTTCATTGGGGTATCATTATCATTTTTACTCGGTCAACATTTAGTATTCAAATATTTGGTAAACAATTTTTTTTTAATTTGTAATTATTTGAATCAAATCTCTTATTCTAGACAAATCTCTTAGAGAAATTAGGATTTTAGGTTAAATGGTAATTGCAATATGGATTGGTTAAGAATCGTGTAAGTTCATTTTCGGTATTGATATTTCGACCCTATGCTTGGATATCACAATATTCAATCTAGGATAATTTTTAAGGACACTTTCGAATTTAGGCAAAAAAAAAAAAACCAAAAATGATGTATATCTCATATACACGCACACACATACATACTTGTTCCATTTGGAAAATGGATAAAGTTAACAAAATGACGGTTTTTGGGAAGTTAGGATCACTTAGAAACGATTATAACCGTTAATAGATAAAATCAAGAAAAGCGTGCAGATCTAGAGCTCTGGACGTATATGTACAAAGAAAGACATTCTAGAGATTATCATTAAACCAACTAGAGATAGTGCTATCTCTGGTCTTACCAACCAGAGACGGTCCTTAGACTAACCAGAGTTAGTGCTATCTCTAGTCTTACCAACCAGAGACGGTCCTTATACTAACCAGAGATAGTGATGTGTGTGGACTTACCAACCATAGATAGTCTAAGTTTGAATAAAGCTTAGTCAATTCTACTAAGTCTAATCACCCGATGCCCCTTGGACCCTACAAGGAGAGCGACCCCTTTGACCCCCATTATTTTTTCGTATCTGGAATCAAACTCGTCTGATATACAAGTGTGCACTCGACACCACCTAACTTATATTAAATCACAATTTGAAACCCATTTGCACTCGTGTTAATTCCAATTACACTTAAATAGACGGTGACACTAAAATCACCAACAATCTTCCCCCATTTTAGTGTAACCCATGAATTTACACAACAAGTTGAACAAACTAAACTTACACATAAATGAAAATGTTAAATTAATTGAATTTTCATGGTAGTATTTTACACATTCTAAATATTCGAGAATCAGGGTATTCTAAGGATTTAACCCATCAACCCATTTGAATACCTGAAGATAAAATACATACACGTGTTTACACTCATCTAGTAAACTAAAATATGACACAATTATAGAGCCGTGTATCCTAATCCTTTCATGATTATATAATGGCCAAGTCCCTAACCTTTTGAAATGCTGCTACACTTCACAATCACATAGGTTATTTCTTTACTTCATGTACCTTCAATACACTTGTCAAAGACATTATTATGAAGATAAACTTCAACCTAGCCTACTGCAAGATTGAACACATAACTGGGATGATACTAACTGTATTCCAATCTATAATTGTTGGCACTCCAAATTGAATTCAACTTCTAATGTCATATTAGAAGGGAATTAGGTGTCTCACCATTATATATTTAAAATGTACTTTAATCCCATCGCAATAGTAGATTTGTTCACTAAGTCTCTCGCCAGACCTTTAGTCAAATGGTCTGCCAAATTTGTTGCGTTCTAACAAACTCAACTGAGATTACACCATTCATAACTAACTTTCTAATTATACTAGGTCTAACACCCAAGTGTCTAGATTACCATTGTAAACTTGACTATAGGCCTTAGCCAAAGTGGAAACACTATCACAATGGATAGAAATAGGTGCAATCAACTTTGACCACAATGGAATCTCATAAACCAAATTCTCTAACCACTCTGCCTCTTTCCCGACAGCAGCTAATGCAACAAACTAAGAATCCATTGTTGAGTTTGTAATGCAAGTGTACTTCTTCGATGCCTAAGAAATGGCACTTTCCTTAAGAAAAATTACCCAACTACTAGTAGAGGAATGATCCTCCATGTTGGATATCCAGCCTGCATCTGAATAACCTTCTAGAACCGAATGATATCCTAAATAACTTAAGACATAATTCATGGTCCCTTTAAGATATTTAAGTACTCTTTGAATCGCTTGCCAATGTTGAATGCTAGTATTACTAGTATATATACTCAACCATCCCATGACATAAACGATGTCAAGCCCAATGCCCTTTATATTATACATCAAGCTATCAATAGCCTTACAAAGCTCTAGTTGTTAAATAGAGTTGCCCGTATTTGGCATTTTTTTTACACTAGGATCCATAGGAGTGCCAACGGAATAATAATCACTATAATTGAACTTCTTGAGGACCTTCTCAATATAATGTGATTGTGTCATAACAATCCCTTTGTTAACCCATTTAATCCTTATTCCAAGGATTACATCAGTCTCTCCCATGTCTTTCATAGAAAACTTAGATGACAACAATTTCTTAGTTTCATCTACCTGATTTTGGTTAGTCCCAAAAATCAACATGTCATCTATGTACAAACAAATGATCATGCCGACACCAGTAGCATCAAACCTGCAATAAACACATTTGTCACACTGGTTTATAGAAAAACCACATGACAAAATAACTTCATCAAACTTTGATGCCATCGTTTAGGAGCTTGTTTCAGCCTATAGAAAGATTTCACAAGTTTAATCACTTTATGCTTGTTTCCGAGAATAACAAAGCCTTCTGGCTGTTTCATGTAAACTTCCTCATGAAGGCCACCATTCAAAAAGGTTGATTTAACAATCAAAGTATGTATATCCGCCAAGGAAAACAACAATCTAATGGTAGAAATACGTGATACCAGAGCATACGTGTCAAAATAGTCAATTCTAGGTTCTTGCCTAAACCCTTGTATGGCTAAACGGGTCTCAAATTTATCAATTGTACCATCAACTTTAATTTTCTTTTTGATATCCATTTGCATCCAAGTGGTTTAGAACCTGGAGGCAAATCAGATAACACCCAAGTATTATTCTCAAGAATTGATGACATTTCATCATTAATTGCTTCCTTCCAAAATGCGACATCCCGAGACTCGATAGCATCTTTGAAAGTATTTGGATCATCTTCAATAGTATACCAATAAGAGTATTGAAGTCCAAGCTCTTCTTTTGAACCTTCCACTAAATACAGTGGGAAGTCAGGATTGAAATTTTTGGCAATTTGGCCTTTTTTGCTTTTCTGGACCTGCTGTGTTTCTAGACCATAAATACCATCTAAATTTTCTGGAGTTTGTACTTTAATAATGCTATGAATCAAGTCCTTAAGCCTTTGCATTGATGAAAAACGCATCCTGCGACTCGATTACGCTGTTAACTGACACTGAACCATTCTATTACCTAGAATCTATAATCCTTGGATTTTTCTGCATACCCAAGGAACATCCAATCAATTCCATGTTCACCCAATCTTTTCCTTTTGGGTTCAGGACATTTTACAATAGCTCGACAACCCCAAATTTGAAAATAAACTCAATTTCTGTGTTTTTTTGAACCAAAGCTCATACGGGGCTATGTTTTTTTCTTCTATTTGGAGATCTATTTAATACATAACAAGTCGTTAACATGACCTCTCCCAAAATCCCTCAATCAATCCTGAGTAAGAAAACATCGAGTTTACCATTTCCTTTATAACTCAATTTTTGTATTCAAAATTTCCTTTTGTTGGGGTGTATAGTGTAGTTGTCTCATGGATGATACCAACTGATTGGAAGTATTAGAAATCCATATATTCCCCTCCCCGATCATTTCTAAGACATTTAATTTTATTACCCAATTATAATTCAACTTTGATTTTGTAAATCTTAAACTTATCTGAAGCTTCATCTTTTGCATGTAAAAGATATACAACAAAACCGAGTATAATCATCAATAAATGTGACAAACCAAAGGAGTAGAGTGAAAATCACATAAATCACTATGTATACCCAAAAGCCGATTTTCTTTCAATATTAAGAAAAAGCTGTTTTGTAACTTTTGTAAGCATGCAAGTTTTACATTTTTCAGCTTTAATGTTAAAGGCTGGAATTGTTCCATCTTTTGACATTTTATGTATTCTTCTAAAATTAACATTACCGAATATAGTATGCCAAATCATTGAATCATCAATTTTAGAAGAAGATGATGATAACATAAAAGCAAAATTAATTATCAACACTAAGTAATTTGTTCACAATATTTAAATGAAACTTTTTATTATTATAATAAACAAATCCAACAAATCTACCATATCGAGATAGGATATACCTTTCCGATTCATCAACTTGTTTATAGCTGGTACAATTCAACAACTACTAACAAAATTCTTACGAATTATAGGAAGAAATAAAACATCACATAGTTGAACACATTTTCTAGAAGTAAACTCAAGTTTAACAACTCTAATCCCATAGATGGGTGCACTCGACTCGTTTCCCATATTAAGCATAGATCCGTCTTCAGCCGGTGTCAATTTCTCAAATCGTTGATCCTTGCAAATATGGCTTGTCGCTCTCCAGTTGATGCACCATGCACAATCATCATCTTGCACATAAAAAGAGTTGGGAATAAGTCAAACATAATTCTGGACAAAATTATTAAAGTTAGTTAAAATGTGACCTCCTTTCACTTGAACTTGGTCCTTATACCCCATTCCACATCTACTTGTTCCAGCACCACTGTTATTCAATTTAACCTGATAATCAAGCTTGCAGTGACCCACTTTCTTACATCTCCAACACACCGAACCCTTTATCTTTTTATTGGATTTCTTAGGTCCATCATATATTTATTTCTTTCCTTTTCCTTTGTTTTTAGAATCCATTTTCTTGTCTTCCATCATGTGAACAGAGGGCTGTCCAGATTCAACTTTACCCTTATTTCTGTCATTTTCTTCCATCCGGAGAGATTCTTCAATGCGCAAATGACTACCAAGTTGAACCAATGACAACTCCTCCTTTTGATGTTTCAAATTATCTTTGAAATCTTTCCAAGATGGTGGTAGTTTATCAATCACACTAAACACATCAATGGATTCATCCATATTCTTTTTGTGCAGTGTAAATTGACCCAAAATGCGAAGGAGTTCATTATACTATTCCATTACGGGCCTTATCAACTATCTTATAAATGTTAAAATTGGTAACTAAGAACTTCTTACTTGAAGCATCTTCAGTGATATATTTTGATTCAAGGGAATTTCGTAATTCCTTTGCACTTTCAGTATTTTGGTAGACATCAAATAAGGAATCACACATACCGTTCAAAATATGTCATCTGCAGATATAGGCATCATTCTTCCACTTGATCTGCTTCCTGGTCTGTTCCAAAGTCTCATATTCCACAAATTCGGGCATGGGGGTACTCAACACCTAGACAACCTTCAAGTTTGTCAACAGAAAATCCATCTTTTTCTGCCAGCATCTGAAAGCGCTTCCAACGAACTTTTCCAACTTTCCAAACTTAGCGGCCATCGCTTTCACAGATTCGACCACGATTGCCAACATAAATTATCAATACATTTGTTAAAGAAATTAGGATTGCAGGGTAAATGGTAATTGGAATATGGATTGTTTAAGGATCGTGTAAGTACACTTTCTGTATTAATATTTCGACCCCGTGCTAGGTATTCTGAAATTCAATCTAGGATAATCCTTAAGAAAATTTCGAATTTAGGCACAAAAACGGAAGTCAAATTGCTAGAGAATTTTAGAATGTTCAGATCCCGAGCGAACCCCCAAAAATGATGTATATCACTTATTTATACTTGTTCCATTTGAAAAATAGATAAGATTAACAAAATGACGGTTTTTGGGAAATTAGAATCAGTTACAAACGGTTATAACCATTAATGGATAAGATCAAGAAAAACATGCAGATCCAGAGCTCTAGATGTATATGTACAAAGATAGACATTCTAGAGATTATCATTAAACCAACCAGAGACAGTGCTATCTCTGGTCTTACCAACCAGAGACAGTGCTATCTCTGGTCTTACCAACAAGAAATGGTCCTTAGACTAACTGTAGATAGTGCTTTCTCTGGTCTTACGAACCAGAGATGGTCCTTAGACTAACCCGAGATAGTACTATCTAGGAACTTACCAACCGCAGATAGTCTAGGTCTGAATAATACTTAATCAATTCTACTAAGTTTGATCATGCTGGCCCTTGGACCCCACATGGGGTGCTGCCCCTTTGACCCCCCACTTTGTCTTATCTGAAATCAAACTTGTCTTATATACAGTTGTGAACTTTAAACCACCTAACTTGTATTAAATCAAAATTTAGAACCCATTGACACTAATGTTAATTCCAATTACACTTAAATAGTTGGTGACACTAAAATTACCAACACAGTCAAGGTTAATATTCTCTTTATTATACTATGTACATGTGATTAACATACAATTGAATATTGGGGTAGCGTTTTTTTGAATTGATGAGTCTATGAGAAAAGAACTTGTCTCATCTTTGTGATCATTACCGTGATTATATAAGAAAATCGAACATAAAATATATACTTTCTTATAGGTAAACCTGCAACAATGTGTATTGTACACTACAAGAAAAAGTTTATTTAGTGATCAGAATTTTAGTGACTATTTTTTTTCTGGTGTTAGTGGTGATAACAAAGGTCGTCACTAAAATTTGGTCGTTAATATGAATTTAGTGACAAAAACTAAAAAATTTGGTCACTAGTTCTCATAATGAAAAACAGATTTTTTTTCATATCAATCTAATTAAATAACTAAACTTATGACGACAATATTTTTCACCACTATTGTTATAATTTATACGTTTAGTGACTTAAATAATGGCCACTGAATTCAAACGGTTAGTGACCAAAAAATGACGATCAATAAACCGGAAATTTTAGTGACCAAAAAACAAATAGTCACTCAGGGGCGGAACACAAGCTTTCCAACCGTAGGGGCCGGACCTGATATATTATATATTTTCAAAAATACAATATCGAAAGTTAAAATATGTGGAGGGAGGATAGATTAAGAGGTCTGTAATTTCATTAATGGATATTGGACATTGTAATCTTGTTCATAAGTTGTTCGCGTAAGTCTGTCGGCCGGTATGGTCATGTGGGCATGTGTCAATGAAGAATCAACAACTTTAAACTTTAATGGATTGTGGATTTTAGCTTTTAGGGACTAAAAAAATTGGGTTGGATTAAAAACTTAGTGGACTCCCATGAGAAGCCAAATTAAAAAAATTGGAATTAACACTAAAAGCCATATATATATATATATATATATATATATAGAGAGAGAGAGAGAGAGAGAGAGAGAGGGATGTTATTCTACACCCTTTGCCATTCCTACACCCTATACAACCCTCATCTCAACCATTCAATTTTTAATCAATTAATTGTTTCCTAATATAAAGTATTAATCATAATTAATAAACTTTATTCATATTCCATAAATATTCAAATCATAATAAATGAACTCCAATCATTTCTATAAATATCTCAATTAATTGGGTTGCAAAGGTTGTACAAATGCACAAGGTTGTAAAAGAAATATACCCTATATATATATATATATATATATATGGGCCCATTCAAGAAAGAACTGACTAGTTTGTGGTAACCATGAGATCCAATCTCAATAAAAAATCAATAGATAAATTAGAAAATTTATAATTTTGGAAATTTTTAATTAAAATTTTAATGCAAGGACATTTTAGGTATTTTCTCTCCTCTCTCCTCTCCGTCCACGTCTTCCTGCCTCCGGCCATCGTACTCTGGTGATATCACAATGTGATACTCAAGCACATATAAGATACATTGTGATACCACTGGGTTACATATCCGAATGACCACACAAACGACCTCATTGTGATACCTAAGCACATATAAGATGCACTATGATACCACTGTGGTATCACCGGAGGACGGTGGCCAGAGGCTGGGAGACGAAAAGAGAAGAGAGAAGAAAAATATCTAAAATGTCCTTGCATTAAAATTTTAACTAAAAATTACCAAAATTATAAATTTCCTAATTTATCTATTGATTTGTGGTTGAGATTAGACCTCACAGTTAACACAAACTAATTAGTTCTCATTTAATTAGGCTCATATATATATATATATATATATATATATATTGTTGATCCCAGATCTCTCAATAACACTAATAATCTAGTTATGAATAACCAAATTATAGTGATTTTATGAAGAAAGTTATGAAGACTCGAGAATAAAAATAAGAATATTTATGAACAGTCTTGAGCTTCAAAGGTTACTTTATAAATCTAGAAATGTAAAACAACTCGTAAAAGCCTTATTGTTACAATAGATATGATCACCTATTTATACTAATCGGCTAATAAGAAGATAACTATCTGATGCTACTTTCTAGCAAATCTTCTATCTAACAGATAAGGTTTATCTTTCATATGGATAAACATTAAWATTAAGATAAACTCGAATTCCAGCTGTTGATTTGTCATCTCCAGCTGTCATTCATGGTATGATGATTTCATCCTTATCTTCAAATCTTCATTGCATGCTTGGATGAAGTGCTGGAAAMTCTTCTAAGTGTTGATGACCAGAGGATCGATGAGAATGCTCTTTCCATCGCATCCTTGAACTATCCATCGATCCTCTGGTTGAATTCCAGACTTAGTCGTTTCTGCCTTGATGTCTTCATTGGTCTTCTGGTTCTTCATCACTTGTTGTTTTTCATTACTTTTTACATCATGAGTTGTGGGGTTTAACAATCTTCCCCTAAGTAATGAAATAACAAACATAGTCTAATCTAGACACATATGTGAAGAACATACACTAATCTAGTAGAAAAACATCAAACTCCAAATTTTCATTGGATGATGAAATTTCTTTACAATACTGGAAAAAAAATACATCAAGGCAAAATAAGCAAAATTTTTAACTCATCACGAGCTACCTGAGTATATCTCTTTGAAGCGCAAGAGTAGTCTTCGATATGCAATGACCGTCGATATCTCGTGAATGAGATGACTCCCCTCTTCCCTTGGCACATGGTTTCTACCCAATCTTTCTCTAATATTTTTTTGAAACCATTCAAGTGTATCTGTTGAATACTTGAAGGCTTCAGTCATCCTGAAGAATTTTTTAACCCCGAACTCATTCTTGTAATCAAGTCCAAGTTCGGGTTGAGTAAGAAATAATGCAGATCGTATCTCCTGTAGGCCCTGGAAGTCTTCGTTTAGAGGAGCGCAGGATAGTCTCTCGATGCCTAGCCTCAAAGCAATTTCGAAATCAGTTTTGGCTCTAAGCTTTACTAGGGACTCCATTGTCTTTACCATAGCTCGGTTTGCCATTCCAAACCTTATGCCATGATCCTGCCTTTGAGCTGTGTAAGCGTATAACTCAATCAAGTTGTACGGGTTGAGATTGATGAGGTTGTTTTTGTTGAGCACGCTAACGATGCCACGGCCTCTCTTCATGGTGAACTCGATGTATCTGATAGCTCGGTTGGCAAAAGACTTTTTTCAAGTCCACGACTCTCCTTATTCCATCATTCGAAAAGACAGCTTGAGGTTCTTGAGTAGTCTGTCTGATGAATCGATGGTGTAGAAGGTTCATAGACTCAGGCGATAAGATTGGAGGATTGGTTGACAAACTTTCATCGTGATCTTGATACATGTATTGATGGATATTTTCCATCAAGATTGGTTCCCTGGGCGGCAGTTGAGGACGTCTCCTCATCGACTCCATGTTCTATATTATCTCATCTACCAAGCCTTGTGGAGGTTGCCTTGAGGAAGAAGGAGTATCCGCATGCAGCACAGGTTGATGGGTTAAGGGTTGTGTCTCGGCTTGGGGTTGTGTATGGGTTAAGGGTTGTGTCTCAGCTTTGGATGGTTCAATTTCATGTAGTTGAGAGGTTTCTGGTGCATGGGTTTCTATAGATGTTTGTGATCGTTGAGGTGATGGTTGGTTTKTTGTGGGTTCTGGTTGTGTGGAAAGGGTGAAGGGTCGAGGTGTTGGAGAAGGGGTTAAGGGTAAGTTTATTGTGGGTGAGGGAGTGAAGGTTTGGTTTGTTTCTGTTGGTGGTGTGGTTGGCTCTTCATCGGTTGATGAACTCAACACAATGGGGTATGGTATTGTAGCAAAGGGAACTTGTATATTCTGTTCATCATCAGAGGGCAAGGCCTCTGGTTCCCTTGCTTGGCTTTGTTCGGTTGGAGGTGGTTGTTGTTGTGGTGATGGTTGTTGTGGTGCAGCGGATTCTGTTAGTTGTGTAGCCGCCGCCTCTTTCTCCCCTCATGAGGTCCAAGACCTTGATCATCGGGTTCTGGATCATCACGTCATCTGCGTTTTAGGGGGTGTTGGGTTCAAGTTAGAGCGTTAAAGTTGTATTCAAGTTTCTCCTTAGAATAGTTTTATTATGTAATAGTGTAGTTTTTCTATTCCTAGTATAAATAGTATTTCCCTTTGTAATTGTCATTAACGAAGTCATTAGCAGATTTGTAAACAAGATTATCAGCTGTAATTTCTCTCTCTCTCTCAATCTAATCAATCTTTGACATTTTCTCTCTACTTTTATGTTCATCTTGATTCTTGAAGATCATATCATATT
>NW_020203009.1:0-25119 GCF_001531365.2 Cynara cardunculus var. scolymus | reverse complement strand
AGGAAGGGGTTTTGAGATATTCGAATCAATGAGCAAGATTCCCATGCAACAAGTACGCACAGAGCCTGTTACTACTGTGGAAGAGATTCTAATGTGGAGATACTCTGCAGTGGACACAGAGCCCCCCTATGATCCAGAGCTCACAGGTATTCCTTCTGCTGATGCCAAGTTCCAGTTCTCTAAGCTTACCAGGCCACGTCAGCAAGTCTTCTCAAAGCACGTGATTGTGTCACTTGAAACAATTTCTCCAAGGACCCTGCTGAAGAGGAAGGTGCTCTATGCTCAATACGTTGTGAAGAGGAATGACGGCAACCTGTATACGTTCACAAATGCTGACCTCCACAACCTCTGTGTATTTGATTTGATCTTCTTGCATAAAATACTTAACAAATACATGGAGAGGAGGTCAAGCTATGCTCTGTCGCTTAAAAGGCTTATTGAGGTCATGCATGCACAAATGAAGTACAACAGCCAGAAGGACTTCGAGATAGCAATGAGGTTAGCCCATCAGATCTTAAGATCACCCCTCCAAACAACAGGCCAGGATGGATACTTAGGTGTCATCCAAACTCCATTGTTCACAACCCCATTTTTGGGTTTGTGTTCTTGGATAAGGATAACATCCTAAGGTTCTTCATTCCGACAGAAGCGAACAAATACTGCACAGAGACCCTTGAATGGGTATTCAACAAAGCAGTGGCAGAGGTGAACAAAGGGCATCTTAGGAAGGGTGAAGTGTCTGGCATTTTGGAAGCTATCAAAGTACAAGTCAACTTCAGATAATGGATCTTCAATGTCTACAGAACCATCAAGACTGACATGATATATGCCGTAGACGACTATCCAGACTCTGTGGTTGGATAAACTTCTGTAATAGTTTTGGCCTAAGCAACACATTTTTTTAAATTCTTTCCTTATGTAATTCTTTTCAGAGGATGATTTTTTTATCTCCTCTTGTAATTTTTTCAATTAAGTCATTTATTGCTTTAAATTGTCAATTTTTACTTTTTCATACTTAGGGGGAGATTGTTAGCTCTCATATTTCATTTAATGTAAAAGTATGAAAAAGTATTACTGCAAGTGTTGACAGAAGGGTTCTACCACAGAAGACCACAGAGGACCAACAAGTGCTTACAAGTCATATCCAACCAGAGCCTCTAGGATGGCTCACAGAGGATCTGCAGTTTATCTTCTGTGAAGAACCACTTCTCACTACTTTACTTAGGTCTTTTAGCTGCACGTGCTTATCACGTGACTATGTTTGTAATATGCTTTATTTGAACGGCTTAGATCATTTCACTTGTCTAGGTCATGTCAGAAAAGCCGTTAGGAACTAGTATAAATAGCAGCTTAAGGCTTTGTAATTTAGTGTGCTTCCGAATTGTAATTGTCAATATTTTCAATAGAATTGAAAATCATTTGAAGCTATTCTCTCGTGTTCTTCATTTTCGTTATCTGTGTTCTTGATTGATTAATTACTCTATTTGTTCTAATACTATTTCTGCTGCACTGTTATTGTTCTTAAAGTTCATCCAGAGTATTTGGTTAATATCATAAGCTGAATCTAAAGGTCCTAACAGAGGATACTTGTTTTTCATAAAATCCTCCCTTTCCCATGTGTATTCCGGTCCATGCCTTGAGGTCCAATGAACTTTTACAATCGGGATCCTACTTCACCTCAACTGCTTGACTTCTCTATCCAAGATTTCTATAGGTTTTTCAACAAAACAAAGATGATCATTAATTTGCACCTCTTCCAATGGTAGAACCAGTGTTTCATCAGTTAAACACTTTTTGAGATTTGATACATGAAATGTATCATGAATGGTGCTTAAGTCCTGTGGGAAATTTAGCTTATATGCCACTGGTCCAACTCTATCAGTTACTTCAAATGGGCCAATATATCGGGGACCCAATTTGCCTTTCTTTCCAAAGCGCATTATTCCTTTCCATGGTGAGACTTTTAAGAGTACTTTGTCCCCTTTTTCAAACTCTAATGGTCTCCTCCGATTGTCTGCATAACTTTTCTGACGATCTCTTGCGTCCTTGAGTCTATCTTTGATAATTACAATCTTGTCAGTAGTTTCTTGAACTACATCGGGTCTAGTTAATTGCCGATCACCGACTTCTAACCAACTAAGTGGTGATCTGCATTTACGTCCATATAACGCTTCATATGGCACACACTGAATACTGGCACGATAAATGTTATTGTATGCAAATTCAACTAACGAAATATGCATATCCCAGCTTTCGCCAAAATCTATGGCGCACGCACGTAACATATCTTCCAATGTCTGGATGGTTCTTTCCGTCTGCCTATCCGTTTGAGGGTGGTATGATGTACTTAGATCTAGACGTGTACCCAGCCCTTTTTGAAGTGATTGCCAAAATCTTGATGTAAATCGACTATCTCTATCTTATATGATGGAAAGAGGTACCCCATGTCGAGTAATGATTTCATTTATGTAAATTTGAGCCAACTTCTCCATCTTATAATCTTCTCGAATCGGTAGAAAATGTGTGGATTTTGTSAGTCGATCCACAATTACCCAGATTGCATCATGCCCTTTCCTAGTCCTGGGCAACTTGGTTATGAAATCCATTGATATTTGTTCCTACTTCCACTGAGGAATCTCAGGTTGCTGGAGTAGACCAGATGGTTTTTGGTGTTCAGCCTTGACCATTGCGCAGGTTAAACATTTATTCACATACATAGCAATGTCTTTCTTCATTCCAGGCCACCAATAGTGTTCCCTCAATTCCTTATACATCTTATCCGCTCCAGGGTGAACCGTATACTTTGATCGATGTGCTTCGTTCAGAATTATGGATCTAAGATTGCCAATCTTAGGAATCCAAACCTTGTTTTCCAGATAATTTACTACATCAGCCTTCAATTGAAACTTAGTTTCCATGTGGTGTAGGGTCTCATTTTTCAAATTCTCTTCTTTTAATGCGTCTTTTTGATCTTGGAGAATTTATGCTTTCAGTCTCGTGGTTACTATTGCTCCCAAAGCTCGTGCCCTTGTTGGCTTCACTCTTTCCTTTCTGCTCAAAGCATCAGCTACTACATTAGCCTTGCCTGGATGGTACTTAATTTCACAATCATAATCACTGAGCAATTCAATCCATCTTCTTCCTCATATTTAACATTTTCTGATTGAAGATGTGTTGAAGACTTTTGTGATCAGTGAACACAGTGCATTTGGTACCGTATAGGTAATGCCTCCAATTCTTAAGTGCAAATACCACAGCTCCTAATTCTAGATCATGCGTAGTATAATTCTTCTCATGCACTTTGAGTTGTCTTGAGGCATATGCAATGACTTTATCTTTTTGCATAAGTACGCACCCCAATCTTTGGTGTGATGCATCGCAATATACCACAAAGTTTTCCGAACCTTCGGGTAATGATAGAATAGATGCATTACATAACTTATGCTTGAGAGTCTCGAAGGCCTATTCTTGTTTCTCTCCCCAAACAAACTTCTTGTCTTTCTGAGTTAAAGTTGTGAGTGGTTGCGCAATTTTCAAAAAATTCGTAATGAATCGCCGATAATAACCAGCCAAACCCAGAAATTGACGAATTTATGTCGGGATCATTGGGGTTTCCTATCTCTTAATGGCCTCAATCTTCGCGGGATATACATGAATTCATTTTTCATTAACCACATGACCAAGAAATTGTACTTCACAAATCCAGAATTCGCTTTTGGAAAATTTTGCATACAATTTCTGGTCCCTAAGTAGCTCTAATATCAATCTTAGATGTTGCTCATGATCCTTCTCGTTTCGTGAATAAATTAGTATGTCATCTATGAAGACAATTACAAATTTATCCAGGTAAGGTCCGTAAACTCTGTTCATTAGATCCACGAAAACAGCCAGGGCATTGGTTAACCCGAATGGCATAACCAAAAATTCATAATGGTCGTATCGGGTTCTAAATGTCGTTTTAGGGATGTCCTCTTCTCGAATTCTCACTTGATGATATCCAGATCGAAGATCAATCTTTGAAAAGTAAACATCGCCTTGAAGTTGATCAAATAAATCATCGATCCTAGGAAGAGGGTATCGATTCTTGATAGTCATCTTATTAAGCTCCCTATAGTCAATACACATCCGCATTGATCCATCTTTCTTCTTGACAAACAGAACCGGTGCACCCCATGGTGAAAAACTGGGTCTTATAAATCCTTTATCTAACAACTCTTGAAGTTGTTCCGACATCTCTTGCATCTCTGATGGGGCCAATCAGTATGGTGCTTTTGCCACTGGGGCAGCTCCAGGAATTAAGTCGATACCAAATTCGACTTATCTAGGTGGGGGTAATCCTGGTAGATCCTCAGCGAACACTTCTGGAAACTCCCGTACTACAGGGAAGTCTTTAATACTTTTCTCTTTAACCTTCTTATCTATAACATGTGCCAAAAATGCATCATAGTTTTTCTTTAAATACTTATGCATCTTTATGCATGACACTATCTTAATTTTCCGGTCAGACTCTTCTCCTTGAATTATAAACGCTTCTCCTTTTTCTTGAGGAATTTGAATAATCTTTTCCGAACAGACTATTTCAGCTTGATTTTTGGATAGCCAATCCATGCCTATAGTTATATCAAAACTTCCTAACACAATCGGAATAAGATCTTGCTAAAATCCTTCTGAGCTAAGCTTAAAGTGCAACCCATGATTATATCTCTAGTCCTAATTTCTTGGCCATTGGCAAACTCTTTTATATAATCTTCTTTCATCCTTTGAGGTTTTAAATTAATCTTTAGCCTAAAGTCTAAAGATACAAAACTTCTATCGGCTCCTGAGTCAAATAATGATGACGCAAATTCATTATTTAAGAGAAATGTACCTGTAACCACATTGGGATCATGCCTGGCCTCTCTTGCTCCAATTTCAAATGCTCGCCCCCAAGCTTGACTTTCTGAGTTTCCTTGGTTAGCTAGTCGGACTTGATTCACATTTGTTCCTTGCTTTCTCTTTGGACATACATTTCTCATATGATCTGGACTTCCACATTCAAAACATAATCGCCTTCGACAATCTTTTGTGGAATGGCCCCCTCTGTGGCACCTTTGACAAATAATGCAATTTCCCCAATGCGGAAATTTACATTTATTGCACTTAGGCTTGCTTCCTTGATTTACCACTTGTGTCTGAACCCCAAAGTTTCCTACTGCCTTTCTATTCTTGCCAGATCTATCCCCGAATCTTTGATTTCCCGATTCTTCCACCTTCCTTTTTCCTTTGTTGAATTCCCTAGACCGAATAGCATTATTTGTGAGATTGGTCGCAATGTTTATTGCCTCCTGAAGGGTCTTTGGGTTTGCTGAAGTAATATTTCCTTGAATTTCTGGAGATAATCCCCAGATATACCTCTCGATTCGCACCTCTTCTGGTGTCACCATATGTGGCACTAAATTGGCTAACTCATGGAATCAAGTAGTATATGCAGCTATGTTTTCTCCTTTCATCTCATGATTCCATAACTCCATTTCCAACTTTTGGAGTTCACTTCTTGGACAATACTCGTCCTTAAGTAGTTTCTTGAATTCTTCCCATGAGAGTTGATTGGTTGCTTCCCGACCCCTAGTCTGAACTAACGTGTTCCACCATGTCAATGCTCTGCCTTACAATAAGGATGCAACATATTCTACTTTATTTGCTTCTAGGCATTTGCTGATATGGAAGACAGACTCCATACCTTCAATCCAAGTCAACAACCCTACAGCTCCCTTTGTTCCATGAAATTCCTTTGGGTTGCAGAATCTGAAGGATTTATAGGTGCATTCCCTAGATGTCCTAGGCTCTGAGCTGGTAGGTTGGTTAGCATTCAAACCCACAACCACCTTACTGACTATATTAGGAAGCGCAACCAAGAGTTGCTCTGACACGAGTCGTGCAACTTCAAGGTTTTCTCTTCTTGGCGGCATTTTCTAAGGCATGATAAAAAGGAAATCTCATCATTTTCATAGCAATATTATTGGCAATGATTTCTACTCAACAGAACGATGTATAGAATTTTCATCTTGTAGGTATCAATAAAGCATTTACATGATGAAGCAGAAAGATTCTTTATATTCATCCAAAAGAAATTCAATACATTCGAGTGATTCCAAAAGATACTAAAGGGCTTTCAAAAGATTACAACCCTCAAAACAGGTATTAGGTTTCAACAAAAGAGTAGTGATTCTGACGTTGGTCATCGCTTCTAGAGCAGCAACCAACAAATCAACATTCCTAGTACTAGTATCATCAGCACACTCGCCACTAAACATCTATATAATCTTCTAATTTCACGTCTTGCAGGGATGATAGCATCCGAGTTCCTTATCATACGCTGGTGATGCATCTCCATCACATCGGACAGGTTGTTCAAAATGTGGTGATGATACCTGAGCCGGGTCTGGTGAGTTTGAGTTTCCACTGCAATTCTTCGTACCCATTCTCGTTCATCCAGAGTCATACCCTGGGTGTAAGATGCAAGTACTCCAGTTACCACTCGTGAGTCTCTGCTCCTATGTTGAGTTTGGGATGCCTCTCCTCTGGTTCTACTAGAGCTCTCGAAAGTCACCCTTCGAGGTAGAGATACACTTTTCCTAGCCGTGACCCTAATCCTTGGGCCATGAAACGTCTGAGGTGGCAGGTCAGGTATTGGCTCCGATGGAGGTAACATTGATGTAGATGGTAAACCAGGTGCCTCACTGGTAGATAAGTCCTCAAGATCATATGGGTCCACGTCCAAATTGATTGATATATTCCCTCTAGATCAACCCATCGCGTAGTCGGATTCGTCCACTGACTAATCACTAGATGATGACATAGTGATCTGCAGTATTGGCAATCTTGATTACTAGACGACGTCATCGATGAAACTCTTAAGGTTAAAATGATAATTACTATGGAAAGGAAAAGGGTAGAAAATAAGTTAGTGCTTCTGGATGACCAAAGCATCTGGTTGACCAGAACCTCTGGTTACCAGAGCTTCTGGTTGAAGTTCCCATACTTGGAACAATATTTAGCTATTAGCTCAACAACCTCTGGTTCAACATCCACTTAGTAATGTACGAGATTTCTAATTTATCGGCCTCTATATTTTAGCGAACCAATGGATCGCTTTCCATCGATCTCTGGTTCCTCATACTCGGTAAATCGATGAATCACCTTCCATCGATCTTTGGTTCCTTATACTTGGCAAATCAATGAATCACCTTCCATCGATCTCTAGTTCCTTATACTTGGCAAATCGATAAATCACCTTCCATCGATCTCTGGTTCTTCATACTTGGCAAATCAATGGATCGCCCTCCATCGATCTCTGGTTCCTCATACTTGGCAAATCGATGGATCGCCCTCCATCGATCTCTGGTTCCTCATACTTGGCAAATTGATGAATCACCGTCCATCGATCTCTGGTTCCTTATACTTGGCAAATCGATGGATCGCCTTCCATCGATCTTTGGTTCCTCATACTTAGCAAATCGATGGATCGCCTTCCATCGATCTCTGGTTCCTCATGCAGACTTGGCAGATATTTTTCTTTCATGGACCGGAGCCTCTGGTTCTTCTAACTAGAGCTTCTGGCTCTCATGGTCAAGCCATCTAGAGCTTCTGGATGCTCCTTACTTATATAGAGTAGTGGTTTCATAATCAAAACTAGAACGCAAGCCCACTATCTATGTCCAGGAAAATCTAACCTAATGCATAGTGCGAACTTTTGAATACAAAGGTTATAGAGACTAAAACCCTTTATCTATGTCTAACTACCAAGCATCTAGATACCGAGTTGACCCTCAGGCTGACTTAGTGCTCTATATAACTTGCTTCATTATACAACCAGAGCTTCTAGTTAGTTTAAGGCAATGGATATTCATAATTCATGCAAACACACACACAATCATGCTTTTCATGTTTTTAGATAAATTTTCTATATTTGAGCATACTTTCAGCACAACCGATGAGAATCTTTTATCATAATACTTAAGTTAAACATAGGTGATCAAGCTCTGTTTAATTTAAGTATTATAACACGACCTTCATCCTCTGGTTATACTTAGTAACTTTGTTTTGAAAGCATTTGGTTATAGTTTGGTCTTAAGAAAAACCGGTGTTCTCTATAACCGAGGCTCTGATACCAAATCTGTCACACCCCACTAAAGCGGAAACACGAGGCGCAACAGGTAAGTAATTCATAGCTCCAATCAATAGATAACACCATTAATTTACATGAACCCTGGAAATTTACAAGTTAATAACTTTATTGTTCACGATGAAAATTAACCTCATTTGCAAAAAGAAATTTTCTAATACTGTGAACAGGTGTTACCGCAAAAGATCTTCCAAACTTCCATCCTTACTTATTTTCCTGAAAAACATGACACAAAAACGACGTGAACTACAAAGAGTTGGTGAGTTCACTGGTTTATGCAAAAAATATTTACGATGCATAAATCACAACTTGCAAACTTATACATATCATGCACAATATAAATGTAAATTTTTCATCGATGCTTAACAACTTGAGACGTTACAGAGCCTTACCTGACCAATGTGCCCCATTAGTTTACGAACTACCATAAGTGGCTCGTTCACTCACTTAGGTACCACGGTTCGTATCAGTACTACTTCAGCGGTGGCCCTTTCGCACACATGAGTAGACTTAAATAAAACTTAGGTAATATGCACCCTTTTCTGGGTGAGACTGTCAACACAATAGCGGCTATGCACAATTACCACGGCCTGGGGACGTGCCCGAGTTAACTAGTAGCGTGTACGGAAGGGGACTTTTTGAAATATCCTCTCAAGCACATCAATTTATCATTTATAGGTAGTGCAATAATAATCAATTTTTCATGATTTTCACAACATTTGACTAAATAGTTCTTTAGTCCATTAGTTTTACAACTAAACAGTATAGTTTGCATTCTTTCATGCTTTTTCCCCCGTTAAAAATAACAATTGAAGTAAAAGTGGGACCGTGAAAACTCATTAGTTTGTAGATGAATATCCAAGGTTTTGATTAGACTTAGAGCTCCAACGTTCGCACTAAAGTCCTAAACACCCGAAATCCAATAGTTAGATCACCCATCGGGTCACGATTAAGATAAAGTAAGATTATATTTTATGTAATGCCAATAAACTTTTATGGGTTAAAGGTGATACCCTTTTTAATTGCTCTTAAAGAAAATAACCCAATATTTAATTAAATAAAAGGTTTTTGCACAAAAAGTTGCTATTTGGACAGAAATACAGATTATGTTCCCGGACTCTTGGTTCCACCAATCATTGTCAAGGGAACCTTCCAAAAATCATTTTACTTTTAACTTTTATACCATAAGCGTCACTGTTGTTATACATCTTTTGTCCAACAGCTTTATTTTTGCTTCTAAAGTTTTATTTAATCATTTAAATACTCAAAATTCACATTTTTTAGTGAAACCGAAACAGTAACAACAACTAATCCAAAACAGCTTTCAAGAGAAGCCAAATAGTTTGGGGTTGATTTTGAAGAATATGGTTGACAGGATTGCTAGAAACAACGTGTCAGTTTCAAAATGTCATTTTTATTGATTAAATACTACATGTAATGCGAATTTCCCCATTTTCTTGAGTTCTAAGTTTGTAGATCATAGATTATCACCATTTTTGGGAACATTTTCATTTCATGATGAATAATCCCCCATCTTAGACTCTCCAGAAAATTTTGAGCTCACAACGAGGAAGGAAATACAAAAGAAATGAAGAACATTAATGGTAAAATACAAAGATAATGAACTAATCTTATTACCTTCTTCTTGCTATCTTTTGAAGATTTGAATGTTTTCTAGATTTAGAGAATCTAAAGGATTTTGGAATTTGGATTCGGCTGTGAGGAAGTTGAAAGGTTTAGAGAAAGAAAAGGGGAAATGTGAAAGTGAAAATGAAAGATTTCCAAAAGTGGTGGGGTTTTTATATGGGAGTAGAGGGGCCCGACCCATACATGGCCCAATCACCACAATTTTAATCTATTTATCTTATAAATAAATACAACCCCAACTTAAGGTAAAATTTATTTGTATATTCAATAAAACTTTAAATTTTAAAGTTGAATGTTATTATATCAACTTTATTTATTTTAAGAGTATTATATTTATTATTTATTATTTTTATACGATTATGGCATTACATAAGTCACTTTATCAGATACCCGTTGGGACAAGATTTTCTGAACTACCAAATGGGAGCTAAGTCAATTGATTCCCAATGACTAGATCCTAATAAATTATAATTTTAAATATAAGAACTCTCTAAAGATACTAACCTGACGCTTCGAAAGTGACGAATGTCACACTTTTGTACCTACAACTCTTTTCCCTAGAATTCCTGCTGCGGGTGATACGATCAAAGTACCCGCCAGGTGAGTCCCAAGCTCCGCAGAGATTGGAATGATGAAGATATAAGATGGGTGGAGATTGATCAAAAAGCCAAGAGGCTTTTAATCATGGCCCTTCCCAACGAGATTTTTCAATCTCTTGATGCCTGCGATTCTGCTAAAGATCTATGAGATCAATATCAAACCAACTTGAAGGAGGGATAAAGATGAAAAAGAACAAACGTGCTCAATTTCTAAATGAGTACAACAGTTTCCAAGCTCTCCCAGATGAGTCTCTCGAACAGACTTATCACCGTTTCAACACCTTGATCAAAAAATGTAGGAAGTGCGATGTGATCAGGACACAAGAGGAAAACAACATGCTCTTCTTGAAAAGGTTGAATGCTGAATGGGGGAACTTGTCCATGTCCCTCCATGCGAATCAAGACCTGGAACAGTGGAGTCTTCATGATGTGTATGGCACCTTGCAAGCACAGAAGCAAGAGGTGCAGAAGGCCAAGGTCGCTCTGGGTGGACCTCTGGCTCTAGTATCTGACTCCAAAGAGACTGGGTCCAATCAACCACTCAGAGAACGGAGATCGAAGGAGGATAGAAGAAGAGGGAAGAAGGCTCTTGTTGTAGAGAGTGACGATGAAGACAGAGCTTCAAGCTTTGAGGATGATGACATAAGTGCGTTCGCACATTCCTTGGCACTAATTACCAAGGAATTTCAAAGAAAGTTTGGAAAGAAGATCTTCGACAAGAGAGGAAGTTGAAGTGACAAGGGAAGAAGCAGAGGACTCGAAGGAAGGATCCCTTCTTCTTTACAAAACAAGAAGAAGGAAGAACAGTCAGATCAGAAGAAGCATGTTGTAAGATGTTTCAGATGTGGTAAAATGGGCCACTACTCCAAGGAGCGCAAAGGCCCTTTGCTGAAAGATGAACTGCATTACAAGAATAAGTACAAGTACAATAGATCCCAGAGGAGCCTCATGGCCGAGCAAGAAAACCGGGTCTCTGACTCCACGTCTGAAAAAGAAGACCAAGCTTACTTATGTGGCATGGCTGTTGAGAATGATGCAGAAGAGTCTGGATCTGGCTTCGATTCTCATGTATGTTCTACCTCTGGTTATTCTCATTCTGATCTGGAAGAAAGTATCTCTGCTTTAACTCAAGATTTTCTAAAACTACAGCAAAAACTCTCTGTTGAAAGGTCAAAAAGAAAATCTTTAGAAAAAGAAAAATCGTTCTTTGAACGAGAAACAGAGTTGTTATCTGTAGAAAAACAAGAGCTTTCAGTGGAAAAAGAAAAACTTTTAGAAATAAAACATTCCACTGAAAAAAGTCTTAAATCATAGTGCTCCAAACTAAAAGCGGCCATACAGAAAAAGGATAAAGAACTTTTAGAGAAAGAGCGTGATAGGTTAAATTCTAAAGCCATGAAAAATTATTTTCAAAAGGAAAGGGAATTCCTACACCAGAACTTGCAAAGAAAAGAGTTCTTGATTAAAAAGTATCAAGATGCTCAACAGGTGTATGAAAAGATAAATTCTCAACATGATAGAGCAGGGATAGGTTATACAGACCTAGTCCTCACCTGGAAGAAAAAATCTACTCTTGAGTATGTGTTTAGGTTAGGGGTAGAGCAAAAACCCAATTTTCCAGCTTTGCCTAAAAATTCACCTTTTAAAAGATGTAGACTTGAAAATGGGGCTAGAACTCAAAAACTAAAATTTGAAAATATTTCTTACTCTTCAAAAGGTATGTAACCAGTTGATTTAAAAAGCATACAGAAGATAGAAGAAATTTTTGTTTTGGCTCTCATAATCCTGAACATCTTAAAACAAATGATGATGTTGTTAAACCCGAACTAGATGAAACCAGGAGTTCATCGAAACTTGATTTTGTTAAAACTCTGGATCCAAAGTTAATGGATGAATTCACAGAGATGGTGAGACAAGTTTTTGAGCAAGATCTGCTTGAGGCCTTGAATTATCCCTTTGTAGGTCATGCAGATAATTATGAGAGTAATTCCTTGGATACTTTTGGAAGTTCCTCATCAATGCAACAGAAGAATGAAGGCAATAATGCATGTTCACGAGAATCTCAAACTCTCAATGATACCTCTGTAACTCAAAATCCACACAAGGATTTTCTTGACTCTGACTCCGAATCAGAGGTGGACTCGAGTGAAGAGCAAGTTGAGACAGAGATAGTGGCACCAGAACCAGAAGTTGTTAAACTTCTAAGTGGGATATCCAACAAATTTGTTTCAGCAATGGAGCAGAGGAAAAAAATTCCCATAAGTCCTGATTTCGTGGACATGTGCTTAAAAGCTAAATATTCTCTAGAGCTTGAGAAGGAGAACAAAGCTAAGAAACCTAAACATGCTACCTCTGCATCAAAAGTTTCTAAACTTAACTCTTTAAAGCCAATTAAGTTCACTCCGGAACAGAAAGAAAAATCCGTTACAAATTTTGTATTAAATTCCTCTGTTTCAAAGAGGCCTCTGAAGGCTAATGGAGTAAGAAGGAACAAAGGAAGGACAGAGCAGACTAAATCTAAAAATTCTAAACAATCAAAACTAGATAGAAAGCTCATTCGAACTAACAATGCTAGGAATGATTGTAATAAGCTATTTTATGAATCTAATAAACCTTTTTGTCATCAAAATTGTGTTTATACTTGTGAATGTCTCTCTCTACTACAATAATTAAAGCAACACCTTTCTAATCCTAACTGCATTCTCTCTGGGTCATCAAATAATAATTCCAAGAAGACCCAAAAGAAAAAGAATACTCCTAAGGCCAAATCTGGCAAACCAGACCGTAAGTCTGATAAATCAGGTGTTGACACATCCTCTCCCTCAATCTACAGTAAAATCTCCTAAGCCTAATCATCGAGGACCCATCATGAAATGGGTACCTAAATCTYTATAATTTGTTTTGCAGAAGCCGCATGTGGATATTTGGTATCTTGACTCCGGATGCTTAAGACACATGACCGGCAATAAAAGGCTACTCTCCTCGTATAGAGAGAAAATTGGAGGGCGAGTAATTTTTGGGGATAACATGCAAGAAGAAATAAAAGGCTATGGAGATCTTCACCAAGGTAAGGTTTCTGTCTCCAAGGTTGCCTATGTCTCTAGGCTTAAACATAATCTCTTGAGGCATAAGTTAACTTTGTGATTCTGGCTATAATGTCAAGTTCCAAAAGGAAGCTTGCTCAATTATGTCAGAATCAGGTCAAGAGTTGTTAAAAGCCAAACATAAGGGTAATCTATAACTTATGAACTTCTCACCAAGAGATAATCAGAGACACTCTGTCTCGTATCCCGTAAGTGTGAAGAGGCATGGCTTTTGCATCACAATCTATCTCACTTGAATTTTCAAAATATATAGAAGCTTGTGAAAAACAACCTGGTTGATGGACTACCAGCAATAAAGTTCGAAAAGGACTATCTCTGTCCTACTTGTGAAATGGGAAAACTCAAAAGAGCATCCCACAAGACAAAGACAGATGTGTTCTGTGTTAGACCTCTGCATATGCTTCATGTGGACCTCTATGGTCCAATCTCTGTGCTGAGTCTGTCTGGCGAAAAGTATATCCTTGTGCTTATTGATGAATTTACAAGATATACTTGGATTGAGTTTGTAAGGCAGAAGTCAGATGTCCCAGAGCTGTTGATCAAGCTAATGACAAAGATTCAAGTCCTTCTATAGAGCAGAATTCAAAAACTGAGAAGTGATAATGGAACTGAGTTCAAGAACGCAAAAATCGATGCGTACCTGGACAAGGAGCGCATATCTCAGAACTTCTCTTCTGCAAGAACACCACAACAAAATGGTGTAGTAGAAAGAAAGAATTGAACATTAGTTGAAGCTGCAAGAACAATGCTTGCAGACTCTGGACTTCCAACCCATTTTTGGGCAGAAGCTATCTCAATCGCATGCTTTATTCAAAATAAAGCAACGGTGGTTAAGAGACACATGAAGACTCCTTATGAACTCATTAACCAAAGAAAGCCTAACGTTAAATTTTTGCACATCTTTGGATGCAGATGCTTTATCTTAAATGATCGTGATCATCTTGGCAAGTTCGATAAGAAGGTCGATGAAGGCAAATTTCTTGGATACTCTACACATGCCAAGGCCTACAGAGTCTTCAACCTATCAACCAAGACTGTCATGGAGAGCATCAACGTCTCGTTTGACGATAAAGAGTTCGTGATTTCAGAGTACCTCAGCTCTGGACTCGATCTTAACTCAACGACTTCCAATTCTCTATCGAAGTCAAGGGAATTGGAACTCAGGCAATTATTTGAAGACTTCTTTGGTGATGAGAACATCTCTGTGCGTGCACCCAGAGATGACTCTGCACGTGTTCATGAAGAGCCACAAACTACAAGTACATCAATCTCTGGCCCTTCTCACACTTTTGTTTCCTCTGGTGATCAAGCTAATCCACAACCAGAGCCCTCCAGCTCTGGATCAGAGCCCTCTGGATCAGCTCTAGTTCCAACGACAAGATGAACAAAAGATCATTCTCTTCATCAAATCATTGGTGAACCTTCAAGTGGTGTGAAGACAGGAGCTGCCACTACAAATGAATGTTTATTCGTAAACTTTCTAAGCATGGTAGAGCCAAAGAAAGTTCATGAAGCCCTATAGGACCCTAGTTGGGTCGATGCCATGCAAGAATAGCTCCAACAGTTTGAAAGAAACAAGGTATCGACTCTTGTTCCCTTACCAAGAGAAAAAATGCAATTGGCTGTAAGTGGGTTTTCAGGAACAAGAAGGATGAGGATGGCATCGTTGTTAGAAACAAAGCCAGACTCGTTACAGAAGGCTACTACCAAGAAGAGGGCATAGACTATGACGAGACCTTTGCTTCAGTTGCAAGGCTAGAAGCTATACGTTTATTTCTAGCCTTCTCTGCACATAAGGAATTCCGAGTCTATCAAATGGACGTCAAGTCAGCCTTCATAAATGGTAAGCTGAAAGAGGAAGTCTACGTTCAACAACCTCCAGCGTTTGAAAGTTCCACACACCCAGAGTATGTCTACTTCTTAGACAAAGCTCTATATGGATTTAAACAAACTCCATGAGCCTCGTATGAACGTCTTTCGTCTTTTCTTTTATCAAATGGTTTTGAAAAAGGTAAAATCGACACCACTTTGTTTATTAAGAGGCATAAAGGTGAGATGCTTCTAGTCCAGATTTATGTGGACGACATCATATTTGGTTCAACGAACCGAGACACTGTGATAAGTTCTCTGCTTTGATGAAGAGTGAGTTTGAAATGAGCATGATGGGAGAATTAACATTCTTCCTCGGCTTGCAAGTAAAACAAAGGGAAGATGATATTTTTATCAACCAATCTAAGTATGTCTCTGGCATATTAAAGAAGTACCAATCGCAACGGGGACTAAGCTTGACGCAGATCCATTTGGAAAACCGGTGGATGTCAAGACTTACGGTGGCATGATTAGATCACTGCTATATCTCATGGCTAGTCGACCAAATATCATGTTTGCTACTTGTCTCTGTGCTAGATATCAAGCAAACTCTAAGGAATCTCATCTATCTGCTGTAAAAAGAATATTTCGATATCTAAAAGGGACTCAATTTTTGGGTCTCTAGTATCCGAAGCATTCTGGGTTTGATCTTATCGCATATACAGACTCTGATCATGCATGATGCAAACTTGACCGAAAGAGTACTTCAGGGAGCTGTCAACTGCTTGGCGACAAGCTCATCAGCTGGACATCCAAGAAGCAGAACTGCGTATCTGCTTCAACTGCGGAAGCAGAGTATGTAGCCGCAGCAAGCTGCTGTTCTCAAGTAATTTGGATGAAGACTCAACTCAAAGACTACGATGTTGAGTTCGACAAAATTCCAATCCTCTGGGGCTCTGAAAGCACGATTGTGATCACAACAAATCCAGTACAGCACTAGAAAATAAAGCACATCGATGTTCGTTATCACTTCATCAAAGACCGTGTAACGAATGGTACGATTGAAATGTTCTTTGTCAATACAAATCATCAACTTGCTGACATTTTTACTAAGGCTCTTGATGAAAAGAGGTTCAATTTCTTAGTTAGCAAGTTGGGTACGCTCAATCTTCTTTAACTCAGACAGAGCCTCTGCATCCTTCTCGAGCATATTTCTATTTGATACCTGGTTCCTTTCTTTTCACTATGAGACAGAGCTTCTGCATTTTCTATGCAGAGTCTCTTGCTTGTTTCTTTTGTCTTTTTGTCATATAGAGCTTCTGTATATTCTATACAAAGTCTCTATACCTTGTTTTCCATGCTTGTACACTTCTTATGATTTTCTGATCCAAGCGTAGTTCGAGGGGGAGAAAGCTCCGCTAGCTTAACTCAAGAGGGAGCACCAGATCATCGACCATACAAAAGCTTCTGTATGTCCTATACAGAGCATCTGTCTTTAAAATTTCACGTTTATAAGAAAGGAGATATGTATAGTCCAACCATGAGTCTCTATATGAGTTCCTAAGGTATATAATCTTTCTCATAACCGTACTCTGGCTTCATTTCTTAACCAATGTTTTCAACTCTCGTATACAGCAACTTTGTATCCCATATACAGAGCATTTGTCTCAAGATGGTTGTTATCCTTCTTTTTGACCCAGAGTATGTGTTCTCCTTTTTCTCTAAGTGTTTTGAAAAACTCTTATCTTTTAATTGAAGGTGTACGGTCTTATTTAATTTTTTAATATAAGCTGTCATTTACAAAAGCTCACCGCCCGTATCCCTAATTTTTCAAATGAGGGAGGCGGGATTCACAGCGTGTCAAGCCACGTGGCTTCTCCCCACAGGCTTGCACATAACCGCTTCAGTTTTTTATGCTTCGGGGGCTAATTTTCACTCGAGTGCCTATAAGGAAACCCTTATTTAAATGAGTGATTATCCCCAAAATCAATTTTCTTTACGCCTTCAAAATCTCTCAATATTTTCTCTCATTACTGTCTTCAAGAACTCAAGAACTTTACCGCCATTGACGAACAATCAAGCTCCAAAATCATCAACCATTAGTTCGATTCAATCGATTTCAATCGCAAGTAAGTTCTTTAAAACCATAATCCATTCTAAAAACGCAAAATCAAGAACTGGTTTGATGAACTCTCAAACCCTAACTTTTTAAAACCCAAAACTCAGTCATCTTCTTCGCCCAGAAACCTGCAACATTTCTACTTCCGCCTCAAATAACTCCCAAACACACACCACTACCCCCAAATCCATTGAAGAGACAAACCAAAACATTATTCCCCTCCTTTGAAACCCAACAACCATGCCCTTTACCTGACCTTGGATAGTTTCGACTCCAAGTTTCATCCTATCGTCGATGTTCTTCAACATCACTTTCTAAACCCAGCCCTCACAAACACCGATGATGTCATCCCTGAACATTTTATTCAGGAGTTCTGGCAATCCTGCCACATCACTGAATCCCAATGTGGGATTGTTGGTGAGTACTACGTTCCCTCTACCAAGGAGTACGTCTTCGTTCGTATCTCCAGGTCGCAGTTTTCCCGCGTCCTTCAAGTACCAACCAAGACGGATCATGGACTGAGTGAGTATGCCCCTCTCCCTTCCGGGGATGAACTGGTGGCCTTCTTGAAGATGTTAGGGTACAACCAAGAATTCAGTACCCGTCGCAGTACCGACGACAGTTCCTGCCACCAATATGGAACACTCTGTTCACATTGGTAAACCGGTCGTTGACAGGAAAAATCGGTAGCCTTGACATGTGCTTGACCAACATAAGGCAGATCATGTACCAGATATTTTTCAATCTATCCCTCGACTATTCGTTGATTCTCTACACAAAATTTAAAGTTGCGGTCGCCAAGAAGAACCTTGACGTCTCAAAGAGGAAGGATTTGCCAGCTCTACTCTTCCCACGCTTTCTAGGTCTTCTCCTAAGACCTAGTATTGATGAGCACAACATCGATGTTGCAAACCTTCCTGTGCACAAGGTACACATACTCTCAACGTACAAGCCTACTATGCACAAGGATGGTATTCTGCTGAGGGGCCAATTACAAAAAAGCTGATGGCCTATATGAAGATAAGAGAGGTCAGAAGAACATACAGACATGTACACGAGGCACTAGAATCAGTGCCTTGAACCCCGGCACACTTAAGGACAACCCAAGAGGGTGAAGAGGCAGAAAGGCCTTTACCCAAGAGGGTGAAGAGGCAGAAAGGCCTTTACCCGAGAGGGAGAAAGTAAGGAAGGAGAGGGAGAGGGAGCAGAAGAGGAAGAGGTAGGAGGCCAAGAAACAAAGAGAGAGGGAAGAAAGAGAGAGAGCAAGGAAGGTGGAGGAAGAGAGGAAAGAAAAAGAAAGGCAAGAGCGAGAGGAGAGAGCAAGGAAGGAGGAGGAAGAGAGGAGAATGAAAGAAGAGGCTCTGCGTCAACTAGGACTACTTTCAAGTTCTAACACAGAGGAATCCGAGGAAGAGCAAGAGAATAATGAGACTGAGAGCTCTTCCTCATCTTATAGTGAAGAGGGTGATGGGGGAGGAGTTGGAGCAGCTGCTTTGGCTCCAAAAGAGCCAGAGCAGCTAGTATTGTAAATAGGCGCATATATATTCCAAGCCCAACTCCAAGTGCAAGCATACCATCTGACTATGTTGGTCGAGCAACAGGACACATTGAACAAGAGGCGCACACCTCGAACCCTAACCAGCCTCTCCAACCAGAGGTCGCATCTGCCTTTGGCCAAGCAAACCAGAGGGAAACCACAATGCAGGGCTCACCTTCTCAAAAGGGTGATACTGTTGATCATCTATCTCATTTGATTTGATGATAATCCCTTTTACCCTATGCGAAGTATTTATGTTTGTTTTCAGTTCCAGCAATCATCACTGAGTCTGTTCATGATGGCTGAAAAACTTGTATTGTAAATCCAATCAGCGACAACGATACTTCAATAAGACAAAACTCACACCAAAGAACCTTCGACAAAAGTCGAAAACTAAAACTGAATATTAGATACTGGCGAGTACATGATCTGAAGCGGTATTCAGTGATTACAACCTTGTCTACATATGTGTGAAGTTTGCCCAAGCCTCAACGAATGCTGAAGAGACCTTCAGGTTATTCCAGCATTCAGCGATCAAAAAAAGCTTGTTGAGCACGATTGATTTGTTTTGTCCTTACACACACAAAGGACAAACCCATACCCTTTCTAAACGTTAGTACGGTACATAGCCAATTAGTTGACTCCATTACCCACCAACTTTGTGAAAGGATGTTTGCTCATGAATAGGCTTTTGTACTATTCACTGTAGCAAAGGACAAGCCTCCCCTTAAGGATTGACACGCGTTCTAACCCTACCACGTTGCATTAAATGTCCATTTAATGCAGTAGGTATAAATAGATGTGTTCCATCTTCATGCAGAGATACTCGTAACCCTCACTCTGAACTTACTTACGCTTAAGTAAAAGAACACACACATCTAAAAATAAATACGCTCATCTTCAAGAGCAAGTTAGAATCTTTATATTGTATTCTAAACAAGTTCTTTCCCAGATAGAACTTACTTCCTTCTAAGTCTTTAACAACAAATCTTTTCTTTATTTGCTAAAAATTAGTGTGTAACTTTAGATTGTTTAGATAGGTTTTATCTACCTTATCTTTCCATAAACAATCTTGTAAAATTTGTATTGATCCTTTTTTTCAAATATATATTTTAAATTTGAAATTTATGTGTTTGTATTCATCCCCTCCTTCTACAAACTGTTATACACATCTTGTAGACCCTAACGGGACCAACAAGTGGTATCAAAGCAGTGTTTTATCTTCTTTAGTTGTTTAGTTGTTTTTTGCATTATATTATCTCCTTCTTTAGATAATTTTACTGCTTTTAAAATGGATTTACAAAACACAAACACACACTTTCAAGACAATGGCTTTCTTGCCAAACCTCCCTGATTCATCCGAGACAACTTTAGTCTCTAGAAGAATCGGATGTCCCTCTTTCTGGAAGGTGTGGTTCCTGAAATTCCATACTACATAGAAAATGGACCATATGAACCATTTGCTATTTCTCCGGCTATTCCTGAAACAGCTACGACTGTCGCGATTTCTGAACGACATATTCCAAAGCTCCTTCACCAATGGAGCGATAAAGACAAGAAGAAAATAACTATAGACACTCGTGCTAGGTCTATAATAACTATGTCTCTTCTTAATGAGGTTTATCACTCAGTGATGAAACTCAGAACCTCCAAATCCATGTGGGGCACTCTATGTGTTCAATATGAAGGAACCTCTCAGGTTCAAGGATAAAGGAAGATTAACTTCAGCTATTAACATTGATTAGTAAGTGAAATGATTCAGTGCTCTATCTCTGTCACTGAACTCTTGAGCAAATATATATATATTCTCTCTAAGGTATGTTTACTTATTCCTTTTTCTTAAAAACTTAAAACTGTCACTGAAGCTTTCTTCCTTCAGTAATCAATTTTGTTTTAAAAATCTATTTCAGTAATTCTTGTATTCACGGAACGTTTTTATAAGTATATCTCTCATATACTTATCTTTTCTTAAAAATCTAAATAATCACTAAACCTTTCCTATTCAGTGATTCAAATGTTCTTTAAATGTCAGATTCAGTGATTTTCTTATCACTGACACTGATGTCTTAAAACTATCGCTGAAGTATTTCTCTCTTCAGTGATCATAAAGTTTTAAAAGGTCTTTTCAGTGTTTCTTCCAACACTAAATGACTCTTCGTTTTCTTAAAAACCTTTTCGTTTTTAAAAGAAATAGTTAGTGAACCGTCTTTATGACGATATTCTCTATTTACAATGTGCAATGCTTTGAGACGCGCAAAAAAGGACTGTCATACGCTACCTCATTAAATGCCATCCAATCATGGATGAGAACGTGCCATCTTTTTCATCATGGCCTTTTTCCTCAACCGTCGTCTTTTTCTCTCTTCTATCCACTATCTCTCTCCTCCTACCTATAAATATGAGACTTCTCCCTCACATTTTTCTTTACGCTTTCAAAATATCAAGACGAACCTCTGTCATTTTTCAAGCACGAACAACCTTCATAAAAATTTCTTCTTGGACCTTCCTCACCTCAAATAAACTAAGGTCGATACACTCTTTCATTTGTTATTCTTTTTTTTTCTTTTATGAAACAAATGTTTGAAGTTTTAAGAACTCTATTCTCTTAAAAATAGACATTAATGATTATAAACTCAACCTTCTTCTTGGTTATAATCATATTTCATCAAACACATTCTACTTGAAAAACCCTAATCCTTCTTCATGGATTTTTCAAAAGAAGTTTTTCTTGTTCAAAACTTTAACTATACACATCTCTTGGTTTCACTAATCTCGTTTTGTATCTTATTATTTTTCTTACTAAAAACAGATGGTTGCCAAGAACGTAGGCTTCTCAATCAATGAAGTATCTTTCAAGGCCAACAATCACGTCGCCTTGTTAGAGATTCCTTCAAATAAAGCCTTCTACAAGGAAGCGATCGACTTTCTCAAACGGTCGTCCCTTGCTTTTGCTCTTAACCATGAGCCCATCATGGTTAAAGAGGCCCTCCAGCAGTTCTGGTTCACTGCTGAAGTGGTGGAACTCGAGGACAAGAATGGCCACCAAGTGGAGAAGATCACTTTCACGTTCAACCGCATGACCGTGAACTACGGAGTCAATACCATGAGGACTGCTCTTTGCTTCCCCCAAGGGCCCCTTTGACAGCGAGCCCTCCACTGCCAAGATCATTCAATGTCTCGATGCCATTGGCTACCTATGGCCAATGAAGAAGGACTCAAATGCTCGCATGAAGTCCTTGTCAAAGATTAAGAAAAACAGGATGTCAACGATCTGGCAATACCTATTTTCTCAATTCATCCAGTCTACGGGTGGAAAGACTAGACGACAAGACCAATCCTCCATAGTCTCCCTGACAATTTGAGTATCTGCGATTCAACGTCACAATATAAATTATACTGCGATTATTTTCGATGACCTGGTGCAAAAGCTGCACAAGCGCCAGCGAGAAAAGATGGTACCATACACCAGGTTCCTATTCATGGTTTTTGCAAAGATATTTGTAGAAAAATATTCCAAGGAAGGAAACCTCCAGGTGTGTAGGCTTGGATCCAGGATTCTGGATCACAAGTTGAGGGAAGGAGACGTCACACTTTCTTCTATAGTGTCCTTCTCTCCCTCTTCTCCTCCAGTGGTCAAGACAAAGAAAAACCCCCTGCGTCTAGCCCAGCCACCAAAACCCCTTCAAAACGACCTTCTCAACCAACTCTTGGTTCTCCTTAGAGAGCCAAGAATACCAAAAAGGGGATAGCCACATCTCTGGCTGAGACCTCTCGACAGGTTTCAGCTATTGAAACTAGCCTTAACCCTGAGGCACCTTCAGCTACCCTCCCCAGCTCTTCAGTGATTCCTATAATCATTGTCGTATTAGTGGTGCCTACCCCAGCTGCCTCAGTGACCCAAATCACTGAAGGTGTGAATATCAGCGCCGCCACCGCTGAACACCCACAAATCTTCTAAACCGTTTTCTCTTCTCCTCCTTCTTTGGTCGCTACACGTGTTTATAACTCATCAGTGAATATCCACCCTGATGATGAAACACAAACCACTGGACCTGAGGTTGCTCCTTTCGAGGCTCCTCAGCATACAGATGTTCATCCTCTCGAGGGCATCATTGAGCAAGCCAGTGTCAATCCTTTGGATGTCACTGATGGCCCCTCAGGTATTCCATCTTCCTATCCTTTCAGTTCTTCTAACCCTGAGCCTCTCTTAGCTTACTCTCATTCTCTTACAGGTCCTTCTGTGGATGACACCATTGACGAGGATGAGGATGACGCGATTGACAAAAATGACAAGGATTGTGACATGGCTTCTGATGTTAAGCTTCTCCTCCCAGCCGTTGATACCATCTTCTGCAAAATGTCTGAAGTTCATCGAGAGATGCCTCGCAAGGCAGATCTTGATACGGACCTCTCAACTGTCAAAACTGATGTTCAAGAAGTAAGAAGTCAACTCTCGACTTTTCATGAGGTTGTTCGAGCAAATGCTGAAGCCATCGCTGTTCTAACCAGCAGGGCTGATGACGCTCAGGCTCAGTCTCTCCAGCAGATAGAGCTTCTCCAGCAGATCCTGGATGTTTTTCGTCAACAAGCACCAATGATCCCGCCTTCTTTCACTGCTGATGACTGCGCTTAGCTTAATGAGGCGCACGAAGCAATGACAACTCTAGCTAGCCTCTGTTGCGGCTAGAGGAAATGATGGTTCTCTAGCATGAGCGCATGGACGAACTCTCTGTCCTATACTCTCAAGTCTAAGCCAGAAGAGGGAGATGAGTTCCAACGCTGCTGGACCATCAACTGCTCCAGCAATCCATGAAGCTGAAGCTCCTAGAGCTGAAGCTGAAGCTGAGATTGCTCATCCTATCCCAACCTCTGATGAAGCTGTTATAGCTGAGGAAGTTGATGACCTTCCCATCACCTCTTCACCTATTGTTGGTGATGATGATGATGAAAAAGATGATGAAAAAGATGATGATGATGACGAACCTGATCTTCCAGACTCTGGCAGTGACCTAGATGGCGATGATGACGATGATGATGAAGATGACTTCACCATTCAGTATCAACGACCAACAACCGCCACCGAAGGAGTCGCCCTCAGGGATTCTGAATCCCACGGGGAGCAAAGGGAAGAAGAGTCCGCCCCATCAAAAAAACCAGGACCCTAAGTCGAAAGGCAAAGGTGTCGCTGAAGAAGGGAACTTGAAGGTACTTTTCAAAAACCCTCAACCCTTATTTGAAGACTCTACCTCTCAGGTAGTTGTCACTTCATTATATCAACTTCATATTCCTTCTACTACCTGCGGTCGACTGGAGTGTGTCCCTAAAAACCCTGTCTCCAGTACTCCTACCGACCAGCAGATGGCTCAGCTTAAGGAGTCACTCGACCAGACTAGAGTAAAAATCCCTCTTCGTACCTGTAGTGGTGGTGAGTTTGACTTTCTTTCAGAAGTTGAAAGACTCGAGGTGTTAAGGAATGAAGAAGAAACAGACTGAAGACAGCCTAAAGCTGGCAAAGTCACTAGCTGAAAAGGATGTCTAGGTATGTCGCAGTCCCTGACAGGCCATCTCTGAAGAAGGAAGGAAGGAATAAAAGACCCTAGTCCTAGTGATAGACCATCCCTGAGTCACGAACATGAAACAAGGTTCGCCTTAGATGAAGTCCTGAAGGAATATGAGAGTATAAACTGTTGGGTTACGGGATCTCAAGCACAACGGAAAATAAAACCGTAACCCTCCAAGGACCCATACGAACCAGAATAAATCGGGTGTTTCGAAATTATACCTCACAGTTAGCGAAACTCTGGATTACAGCAACAAACAAAGCTTGATGCCTCCACGGTATCCACGCGAACAATCTGAATCCTTTGTATTCTCGTGATGCTAGTCACGGTTTCAAAACTTAGAAAGAAAAGGGAGCATATTGTTGAGGTGGTTTTAGGAGAGAAAAATGCAAGACCAAAAAAACTCTCTTGCATAAAAAAATGTCATACATTATATATGGACATGGGATGTATGGCCTAACCATCATCATACCTCCACCATGCTTGAGTGTAAGACCTTCCATGCACCATCACTCTCTTACAAAGCCATACCTAGTCACTTTTATTTATGTCCAACATAAATAATATCTGATTTTATTT
>NW_020203008.1:12382-27375 GCF_001531365.2 Cynara cardunculus var. scolymus | reverse complement strand
AAAAGGGAAAAACAACAAAATTGGGCATTTAATAAAAGCAAAAAGGGAGTAAATAAAAAGGAAATAACTCTTAAAAATAAGAGTTATCAATTATACAATGTGTTCTTAATCTCTTTCAAAATCTCACATACACAGAATTCTCTCAACTGATTATGCACTCTATTAGTCTCAACTGTTGTTAACCACCAACTAACAAAACTACCGCTATTTATACCTACATTTACAAGGAATAAACTATACTACAAAGCATGCTAAAACACAATAATCTTGAGGACTTGAATACAACATTTTAGACCCAACATATACAGTTCGAAGTACTACAAATCCGTGTGTTTGGTTCTCTTTCATATGAGTGTTTATAATAATTGCTTGCTCTTGGAGAAACAATTTGATAAAATTTTGTATTTTGAAAGTATCACAAATTTGAGTTTATATTACCTTAATTCCCATAAATTGGTTTCAATACCTTGTATGGAACTTCGTTTTGTCAAGTATGGAGACAGTCTGTTAATAGCGAGAATTTTGCTTAATTTTATCCTTTGTTTTGCTTACCAGAGTGTTATTTGTGGGTGATGCAGGGTTGGTAAGACATATTTGATGAACCAATATCCTTCATTACTTAATTATCAAATTTGTATTTTTTTATTTACTTGGCATACAACAACTTCTTGTAAAGTCACCTCCTTTTAGATCTCTGAGAAGCAATGCCATTGTTGGTGTTAATGGCATTACTCCTTGTTTACCCTTAACATTTAACTTTAGATATGTGAACAAGAAGCGTATCAATCAATAGAAGGCAACAATAAGTTGATTTCTTGATAAAGGAAGTGCAATTTGAAGACAGACTCTTCACTTGTAGGTTATTTTTGCTCCTGCTCTTATCCCTCTGAATGCATAGTTGGTTTTTATGGTTGATAGGATAGTAGCCAAATTGAATATTTCATTGTTACTTCTTTTCTTTCTTCTTAGTTCTGTTTTGCTGTGTTAATATGAATATTTGCATGTGAAAAATGCTCTCATGCTCAGACTTCAGACGTAAAAGTAAACCGTCTGACTAATTCAGATTTAAGACGTAAAAATAAACCGTCTGACTAACTTAGATTTCAGACTTCAACACCATCTCTTATAGATCAAAAGTCAAATCAGAATTCAGATTTTAGTAGCTATTAAAAACAAAAGACAACTAATATTATGTTAAAATCTAGATGGGCATCGTAAAGATAAAAAGAGAGGAGATTAATCACTTACCGTCCCTCTTATCCCCCTTTTCTTGAAAACCACTTTTCCCAAAAAAGACTCGGCGTCTGCTTCAATTCTTTCGTTCTTGCACAGATCCTTTGGAATCTAACCCCTAAAAAGGATTTCCCCGTCGATTTCGTGTTTTAAGATTCATCTCGTCCGATCTGACTTCAAAAATCTCTCTCAATCTTCACTTCCTTTTAACCCTTTGCCTCATTCGTCCGTAACACACAATCGTGTATATACATATAAATATATCATCATCATCATCATCGAGTCTTACATTAATGTGTTTCAAAAATCATATTTTGATTTGATTTTTGACTACACCATTTTTACTATCTCGATGATGTAGGTTCTAGGGTTTTATACTGATTCATTGTTTTTGTTCATCTGTATATCATAAAATCGGTACCCAAAGCTTCCTTGTTAGCTTTGAACTTTTTCGCATCGCTAGAATACATCCTCATTATTCTCCGAACATTTTCATATCAAACTTTGTTTATAGATTTTGGAAATTAGGGCTGTGGAGACTTTTGTTTTGGCGAATACTTGCTGTGGATTTAGGTGGATCTGGTGGATTTTGTAGATTTTAGCTTTTTGAGTCGGTGAATTTTGTCAAAACAATTGAAGAACGGAAGATAATTATTTGGGTTTATTTGGTTGGGATTTAATCATGGATCATGTGATTGGTGGAAAGTTTAAGCTCGGGAGGAAGATTGGTAGTGGATCATTTGGAGAGCTTTATTTGGGTAACTTTTTATCAGCATGATTTCACGTTGATGCTCTTCTTATTGTCCACTTTTTCATGATTTGGTTGCCTTCATAACTGTTTTTCAGGAGTAAATGTACAAAGTGGAGAAGAAGTTGCTGTGAAGCTGGTATGTTATGGGGCATTGGGATTTAGTTTATGTATATGCTATTTCTGGTTCTTGATAATTTTATTTACATATATACCTCAGAGTTTCTTGTAATAAAGTAGTGTACGATTTTTATTTAAATTCAGTATCTGATTTTTGTGTAGTTGTGTTTATTGTTCACTTCCCCCCTGCCATTTATGTTCTGATAGATTTGTTAGCAACACCCCTTCTCAAAAAAATCTGTTATTTCCGTTCATAGCAGAAATATTGGTATAATCATTTCATTTGTCTCTAAAATATCAGAGCAACTCATTATGTGTGTTCTGGAACAGCAGAGAGGTAATGCTAAATATTTAGAATACAAAGGAACATTTGGTCTGCTATGACCAGCAAATTAAACCCACTTCAATATACATACTAAAAGGTGTCCTTGCACTTTAGATAGAAGCTAATTTTTATTTGCTTTTACACATCATGATGTGAAGTCAACCGCTTCCATTCGACATCAAGGTTTTCTAGGAGATATTGTAGCAATCACAAAAGTCCATTTCATATATTTTGGAATTCAAAATCTTATGAGGCGAAAAATGAATCAGATGATGAAATGAAAAAAAGTCTAAGCTTCTAGTGCATTAGGCCCAGGATGCCTTATCTTTAACAATTTTTGTCAATTTGTCTTGACTTTACTGCACTTGCTTCATATTGAACTGAAGAGTGCAAACCATGTAGCATGAACTTGTTCTTGGAAATATTGATATTCTTATTGCTATAAATCTGTTACTACCTATGGTTACATCGTAGTATTACATATGCTTATTGGCTATTGCATTTGTATGTATAAAGAACATTCTTGTTTTTTACTAATATTGATATGTAGGCACGGAAATTTGTTTTTGTAAGTTGTAACTAGTCTTAGTGTGTATGAAGTTTGCCTCTAATTAATGAAGAAGTATATAATTGGATTTTAGATGCTTGAGAATTTTTTTATTTTGTGAAAATTAAAGGCAAAGATCGACTTTTTACAAAGAGAATGGAATTTTCTTTTATTCCATTTTCAGATGGTATTTTCAGGAGGTTGATTGCATAAAGTTCAACCCAAGTGTTTCTCTCTACTTGTTCAGAATATAATTTTTATGCTTACTTTTGTGCTTCCGGAGAAGGCTTCACCAAAAAATGTAATTCTGTGTATGAAAAAGCTGCTAGGAAAGTACCATGAAAGAACTAGATTTGATGTTTTGTGTCCCAAATTGTCTATGCTTCCAGGAATCTATCAAGACCAAGCACCCCCAACTTCATTATGAGTCCAAATTGTACATGCTTCTTCAAGGAGGAAGTGAGTTTCGTTTCATCTTGCTGTGTGTTGTCTTTATTATACTTTACAAGTTTTTGTTGGTGGGCTTTTTGATATATTACATCAAAAAGTTGCATGCTTTATGGCATATATGTCACATCTAAGAATTTATGATACATTCTTATCAATATAATGCAGCTGGTGTTCCCCACCTGAAATGGTTTGGTGTTGAAGGGGAATACAATGCTATGGTCATTGACCTTCTTGGACCCAGTTTGGAAGACTTGTTTAATTATTGCAATCGGAAGTTGACACTGAAAACAGTTTTAATGCTTGCAGATCAGTTGGTAAGTATGCTGCATTGCATTTCACATTCATCATGAGGAGTTTGAGCAAACATTATTGTAATAATGGTTGTGCCTTTTTCATTGTTTCATTCAGATAAACAGAGTTGAATATATGCATTCAAGGGGTTTTCTTCACCGTGACATAAAGCCAGACAACTTTTTGATGGGTCTAGGACAGAAGGCAAATCAGGTAGTCTCTTCCACTTGTTACATAGTTCGTACATACTCTATGGTCTTCTCATGTTTGATTCTTTGGAGATTTGGGATTTCTCAGTTTCAACAAATGCTTTTCTTGTGTTTTAGTTTTACCATTTCTAATTGAAGTTTTTGTACTTGTTTTTGATTTTATGATTTAAGCACATTGCAGTACTGTGGTTCTCTGTTTGTTGGAAGATGTTGAATACTTGTTATTTGAATATGTAAATCATGTTGGTGCTTTACAAATGTTTTTATTTTACACATTTAAGTAGTATGAGGGAAACATGGATTAGTCCTCTATATCATACTAAGTTGGAGGGTACTGATGGAAAATGGGAATATGGGATATCTAAATTCTTACAAACACAAAAACGCATACGTTCATGTTTGTTAGGCGAATAGTGGAAGCTTTAATATTTAACTTGATAGGAGGGAAGTACATATTTAACTTGATAACCCAAAACAGGAAAGTGGAAGATTTAAACTTTTGGGGAAGAATGTTCACATAGTAGAGGTTATGCCAATTAAGATAGAGCCAAAATTTATGGGAAGAATCATAGGACCTGATCATGATATATATAGTCTGGATTGATGTTACCAAGAATCATTGGACCTGCCCTTGAATACTTTCAAAGGGTTCTGTAGTCCTAGACTGTGGGTTTAATTAGTTTTGTTTTGGTGGCCTTATGTTAATGAGCACCTGTGTGAGTGTGTCTGGGATAACATGGTTAAAATTTTAGAGACTTCAATGTGAACTGAGAAATATGTTGGATTATCTGAGAGGACATGGGAAGAAGTAAAAAACACTGCTAGAGTCCAATTATATAAAAGCTTCTGCTTAAGATATCTTTTATCACTTATGTTGGCAAATTTGTGTTTTTGCAAAGCCTTATATTTTATGGTTTATGCTGTTTCATTTGTGTAAGTGATTTTCATAGACGATCGAGGTGTTTGTTTTGTAGTTTTGTTGCTGTTTCGTGTCTTTAGCAGTCCCTAATATTCTGGGTGGTAGTCTAGGTCGCTAATGGCAGACTAGAGGACATCAATAGCTTCAGAAGTTTGGGCAGTGGCAAAGAACCGAAGAGAGATGGAGAGTAGGATATGTGGATTGGTAAGAAATTGCAAATCATAAAGAAGTAGATTGATAAAGGAATTGTGTTACCTATATGTGAGGGGCTACAGTGATGGGATCAAGAATGACCGGGTAGAGGAGGGGAGGGGGAGGGAGGAGGAAGATGAAGAGGTGTTTGGCGGAAAAGGAATGCACAAAGAAATGGTGGTTAGATGATTTGCATAATTTTATTTTGGCATCGCATTTGGTTTGCTGTGTTAGCCATAGCATGGATTTTGTTATGCCTTCTTTATATGGATGGTTCTTTAAACTTAATACCTTCTGGATTCTGCACATGGAAAAAAATTTGGTTTCTGTCCTAAGAGTTGGAATTGATGACCTAATTTGTGCCATGTTAAACAACAGATTTTTCAGGATCCTGAAGCGGTTCTCGCTTCATATTATTTTCAAATGAATTCACACTTCCATAGTGATGTTTTCGTCTGTCATGCAGGACATGCTTGCAGTTATAACACCCGAACCTGTTTTATATATTTTGGAGTGTTTATTCTTCAATTGGAAGAGCTTTCTCTTTTGCATTGCGGTGCTATAGCGATTAGCGGTTCTAGGGGAAATAGCGGTGAGAAATAGCGGTTCTGCTAATATCGGTGCTGCTAATATCGGTGCTAATCACTGCAATTGGGCCGCAATTATGACTTGCAATAGCAGTGTGAAAACCACAATTAGGAGTTGGGCTTTAAGTTGGTCTTTTAAAGGGTTTAGAGAAGTCTATTAAGGGATTGCGAGCTAGGGGGCTGATTTTCATTTGCAATATTGGTGTGTAAACTTGCTATTTTCTCTCATCTCGTTTATTCAGGTCTATATTTTGCATCTTCTCTTCACAACAACATTGTCTTCCAACATTGACTGCTCATCTCTTCTATTCACATGTTCTTATGTTCTTTGGAATATATATTATGTTATGCATCTATTCACACATGTATATATAATTGTAAATTTGTAATGATTACATGAACTGCTATATGTGGACCGTTATACCATCGCGATAACCGCTATGTCAAATCACAGTCCTGGCCGCTATTTCAAGTTTTGACTGCTGTAACAGCATAGTGCATAACACAAGTTCCACTAACAAGGATAAAACATAATTCTGGTGCTTTTGATTTTTACAACAGGTTTACATTATTGATTATGGTCTTGCGAAGAAGTATAGGGATCTCCAGACTCACAAGCATATAGCATATAGGTATCGGAATAATCTTTACAGGAAACTGAGATTATTTTTTCTGTTGCTTACGATGTGGTATCTTTATTTTTATATGAGTAAACTATGTTTTTCGTTAGTGTGCTTTTGAAATTACGGTCCTCATCCCACATACTTGACGGTAAATCACTGACGGAGTTAGACTTGGGGACGAAAACAACAATGAATTGCCAACTACATGGATGGAAGCCGTAATTTCAAAAGCACATGGACGAGATTCGCAAAATTTTAACAAACCACAGGGACAAAGAACATAGTTTAGTCTTTTTGTTTTGTTGAGCACTTTGAGAAACATGCACATTGATTTGCATAGCTTATTTATTCCCCCTCTAAATATATCAATACAAGTCCTCTTTTAACTTTTTTTTTGTATATAATTTGGTGTAGTGAGCTACATGGTGTGCTTTATTATCATTTTATTTGACGATAATGTGGGTTAACAAGTTATAATATCTATTTAGCCAGCTTAGTTTGTTAGTTGAGTATTGTATGAGTAAGTTGCTTGTAAGGCTTAGGCTTTTTTTTTCTGGTCGAAAAACATTATGTTTTTGTGTGTTCTAGCAGTTCTTGTTGAGGTGCAAGTATCTCTACTTGTACAGAATTGGGATTTTGATTAATGGACAACTGAATAGCTTAAAAGTGTTTAATGGTTACTTGTTCCACTAAATATTGCACATATATCATTGCTTTTGCAGTTTGAAAGATATACCCATGTAAAATGACTGTCTGCAAATGGGTGGGTTTTCTATCTCAAACGCTGCCAACTGGATAAAATAAGGATCTCACATGTAATTTTTTTTTCCTATATGATTCCAGTCTATGAAAATTATTTAAGATTCCAACTTGTGACAATAATGTCGTAACTAGGCATAACGGTTTGTGGCTGCATTTAAGCACACATATCATTATACATATGGACACATGTTTATGTACACACATATCTGCTTATGGATATATTCACAAATACTGTTTTACTAATAAGAACCATTCTAGTTTTCACTGGTAATTGTGCTAAAGGTCGAAAATATATTTTTTAGCATTTTTGTGAAATAAGATGAAAAGAAAAATCCAATGGATTTGCAACTTAATTTTCGTAATTCGTTTATGTTTTTTTCTTTAGAATGCCTAATATTTTCTCCACATTCTCTATGCAAAAATGCTCCGTTGTCATAAGATCTGACTATTCATCAAATAGTCCTACAATGTATGTATTGAACCCATGGTTTTAGAAGACGCCAGAGGCATCGGCGTGCCTCAGGGCGGTTCGGTCCAAAAGCGAATATGAGGCGCTGCCTCAGGGTATCCTGTAGGGACGTGCGCCTTGGTGGTGTGAGGTGGGCGACGAGGCGACGCCAAGGCGTGCGTTTCTTTCTCTGAGAAAATTTCATCCCTTTTAAGAAAATAACTGAATATTAGAAAACCCTAATATTATAAAGGAAACCCATTGGCCTCTCTTCTATGTAGCTCATGCCCAAGCCCAATTTCTTTCTTTTTTACTAAAAAATTGAATGTAAAACTTCTCCCAAAAGTCAATCGATCAACAAAGCAAAGCTTTGTAGTTTGTACTATTGTCGGCTTCTTCTTCTCTGCTCTCTTTTGTATTGCTTCTTATCTCTGCAACTGCTTGTACCTGTTGGTTGTAGCAATTTCTCCTCTTTTCTTTTGTTAGCATATTTAAGTTTCTGCATATTAATAGTATCAACATGTATATTTTTGTAAGAATTTGTATGTGTATTTTACATAGTAATCTGCATGTTCTTTTATGCCTTCTTTTGTACAATCTGTTTATATATATATATATATATTCTTATTTATGTACATATTCTGTTTTTTTAATGTATATGTGTTGTTTTAATGTACATATTCTGTTTTTTTATGTATATATGCTGTTTTCAGACACATATTTTGTTTTTTTATGTATAATCTGGTTTAACGTATACAGTATATATTCTGTTTTTTATGTTTTTTCGTCAAGTGTTATGGATTTATGAATTTAAGAATTTCATTGTTCTATTTTTTGAGGCTTACGCCTCACGCTCCTAAGGGAAAACACCTCGAGGCTCGTTTCCGTTCTTTGAAACCTTGATTGAACCTTTTGTGGCAGGGATGGATCTTGGTAATTCTAAATTTCTAGGTAGTCAACAGAAATTCATTACAACTTAAAAAGAAAACTATTTACATTTATAATATTTGTTAATAAGTAACATGTACCAGATCCAATTATGCTTCTGTCTTTATGGTTGATCATCAAATGGTCTTGTTATGTTGATCTAACTTGAGACCATTAAGTAAGAATAGGTGACAAGCTAAGGGATGATCTTGCCTGTTTAATTCAATAGCAGATATCTTTGACCTTAAATTATATTGTATGTATTTTATGTATGCAATTACCTATTGCTGCTAGATGGTTCACCCAAGTTATTGCAACTGTAATCATTAGAAGGATGTTTAGAATGTAGGGTGAATGCTAAGCTACATTCAACAAGCAGATATGTTCTCCACATGGCATGTGCTGGACCGAGTTTTCTTCTTTGTGCATGCTTGTGCAACTGTAACAATATAACTTGAATGTAGTTAATTGCGCATTACTTCTGGTTGTCTTTCATGTTGCTTCTAGTTATAGGCCTCTTTTGGAATGCTCAAACTGCATTTATTCTTTTTCATATATGCTGACAAAGATTTGTACTTCAGGGAAAACAAAAATCTCACAGGCACAGCTCGTTATGCCAGTGTTAACACCCACCTTGGAGTTGGTGAGTGGACTCACTTATTTCAACTTGTTTGTGAATGGCTTTTAATTTTGCTTGCATGTGCATCCTCACCGTGTGATGTAAAAGAGCTTAAGGTAGCAACTCCTTCCATCACAAACTAATTATGACATTTTTTTTTGAGTTGCTCCAACCAAAGCAAATCCCTTTTACAAACACAACTCAAGGAGGCTAAACAAGTTTAAACCATCATTATTAAATTTGAGGACTATAACCTATATCAGCCACCTATAACCTATATCAGCCACCTATTCTTGGTGCAAATCTAATCTTTTAGATTGTGCATTCAAAGGTCCAATTTGGGGATGACCAAACCATTTTAACTTGATTTAGAGGTGTTGACTCAACTTATTCCCAACCAATATCATCCCAAACTTTTCAAAATTTAATATCTTTGGTCCTATCCCTCATTGAGAGGCCACAATCCAACTAGGCATTCACCTTTCTGCTACACTCATCTGGTGTATAGGTTGTGTTTTTGCTTTTAACATTCAGCTCATAAACAGTATCTAGTGTCCCTGCCAACCTATATTATTTAACTTTCAGCTTCATTGAGACTCTTAGATCAGATAATTGTCAGCACGACTTTATCCTATGACTGGCGTTCTTGTCAAAATCGTTATCAGCTGGTAATACAGATCCCAAGTACAGAAATGTCATTCCTAATTACATATTGGACAAGCACACTGCATCTTCTACTTCCGTAGTGACAGCACTGTGGTTGCACGTTATGGGCTCTGGTTTAGTTGTGAGTTAATGTTAAACTTTAGATTTAAAGGCCATGGGTTTGAGTCAGTGATTGAAAAACTTCCTCGATGGGGGTTCTTTTCATCCTTCCCTCACAGTACTATTTCGCTATCTGTTCCTCTCAATGCTCTAACGGCCACACCGGATATGGACCGAATTGAAAGGTCCAAATGATTCACAGTTTTTAGAATCAATAGGTCTTCAAATCGTTTTGTTGGAATTATTCTTCAGGGAGAGGATATTTTTACTTGATTAGTTATGGTGATGTTATTTTGGTTGTCAATGGCAGAGCAAAGCAGGAGGGATGATCTGGAATCTCTTGGTTATGTACTCATGTATTTCCTGAGAGGAAGGTTGAATATATATGATTGGAAAACTTTTTTTATTTCACTTCACTTCTTAATTCTAAATTGGTTCTTATCTGTATATGCGTATGCTGCTGTAGCCTTCCCTGGCAGGGGTTGAAAGCTGGCACTAAGAAGCAGAAGTATGATAAAATTAGTGAAAAGAAGATGCTTACTCCCATTGAGGTATTACTGAAAGTCAACATACTTGAATAGTTCTTGGTAATTGGATTTTTTTTAGATTTGTTTATAGAGGACTATTTTCTTTGCATTCGTAAACTGGCTTAGTTTATCCACGGTATTGAAGTGACTTCTAACTTGCAGGTGCTTTGCAAATCTTATCCTTCCGAATTCATATCATATTTTCATTATTGCCGATCATTGCGATTTGATGACAAGCCTGATTATTCGTACTTGAAGAGGCTTTTCCGTGATCTGTTCATTAGAGAAGGTAGGGATTATAAGCTTTTTTCCCCTTCTGTCTTCGTATTTCAACTGAATTGTTAAAGAGAACATATAACATAACCAAAGTAATAATGGAGATGTGGTAATTGAAAGCAACATTGGATTTTATTTCTTATGTAATACACTGACATATGTAAAGATGCTTTATTCGAGATATTTTGAAAATTCCTAAATCTAATAAATATTGGAGGACCTCTTTTTTCCTTCATTATGTTTACTATTTAGTCAAATGGACATTCATGTTGAGAAAAAAAGAGGGGGGGGGGGGGATTGTTAAAAGCCATATATCCAGCATTGTTATTTTATTTAGTTAGTTTTATTTCTTTCGTATTTTCTTTTATTCTCTTCAAATGTATATTACATGTTTTAAGCTTTCTTTGGTTTGCTATAATAATTGTCTCAGGTTATCAGTTTGACTATGTATTTGACTGGACTATATTGAAGTATCCCCAAATTGGCTCCAGTTCTAGAGGAAGGGTCAGTATATTTCTTAGTTCTCTATTTTTATATATTTTTTAAAAGTATTCTCTCTTATATGCCTCTATTACAAACAGACGACTGCAAAATTTCCATTGAACCCTGGACCATCAGCAGAGAGAGCAGAAAGGACCACCCCAGGTTTGTTTGTCTAGCATTAGTTGGCAGTCTGTTTTTTAATCAAGTTAAAAGTTGCGTATGGCAGAGTAGTAATTTTTACAATAATTGTTTTTTCATCTTTTACTGATAAGTGGTGTAGTTGAAGTATGGATGTGTGTTTATCATGTCAAATCACTAATTTATAAATGTCTTTGGCTTTGACTACCAAATCAATCAGTGGACTCACTCTCACCGGTTGCTACATTGATTCGGGTGGCTGGTGGCCCCTTTGAGTTTTGGCGGGTGCTTGTTGCTGCATGAGTGGTAGCTCACACTTAAGGGTGCATTTAGTACAAGGACGGGGCGAGAGTGTGGTGGGAGAGTGGAAGGCGTTAGGGTTTTAATTTGACATGGTTAGTTTAGTAATTCACCTTTCTTGGCCCATCCCTTTGATTTCTGTTCCAACTACTATGATGGTATACAAATGCATTTTTGTCCCACTCAGTCATGCCTGGCCAGTGTAATGCGTGCCAAACGTGGCTCAGTCTATAAAATGCATTTTTGTCCCCCTCAGTCATGTTTTCATCCTGCTCCCTGTACCAAATGCACCCTAAAAGTCCAGTTCTCTCAGTGACCTCTCTTTTACATTCCCTGCTGTTGCATTAGAAAGTCCGGATTAATATTTGGCTTTGAAAAGGAGAAGTTTCTAGTTCAGGAGCGAATCAAGACTTAGATTTTTCACATAAATCTTCCTTTTACTGTTTCTAGCAGCACTTGGGAACGTGGTTGTTTGCAATTTCAGAGTTTCTAGACTTTTATCAGATACCAATTTCTACAATTATTTGCTGATCCATCATTAATGTTGAGATCTGCACTCCATTTTCCACACATATTTATTCTTTTAATGTTCTTTTACTAACTTTTGATTTCCTTATATATTCTGGTAAAAAGAAAATTGAATGGAGGTGCATTTAGGCAACCCCAACTGCCCGGTCTATGAGGGTTGGGAAGTAAGTCTTTCTATGCAAAATTTCCTCCTCTTTCTGCATAGAGGCTGTCCATTACCTTCTGGTGACAAAGGAATGACCTTGGCATTTTGAGTTTCTAATAGATCAGATGCTTGATTACTTTACTACTGTTAACATATATTCAACCACGCGTTTATAAAGATACATAAGATGTGTACCTACTACCTAGTCAAGATTCTCTATCATTTATTGTGTTTAATGATTGATTGTGACTGCATGATCATGATATTGTGGGATTCTCAAACTATACCAAACGAACCCAGTATATCCCCACTCGAAAGTCAAGTTTTTGGATGTACGTAGGCCTGTCTTGCTTACGGATTGTTGTTAACAACATTAATTGATCATAGTTTTATGCAAAGACCATTTACTTTTCTTTTGCCATTTTGAATATTGATATCGATCAACTACAATGGGGATGCAAATTTTAATTACCATCTGTTTGTTTCAGTGAGACAAGAGGTTCGAGATAGATTCTCAGGTGCAGTCGAGGCACTTACTAGACGGAATGGTTCTGGTAGCGGTTTGCATAATGATCATCCGAGGCACAGATCTTCAGAGCATGTAACATCGTCTAAGGATGTGGTGAGTTGAGAATCGTAGGGCCCTCTACTTTTTTTCCTTGATCTTGTTTCTGAACTAACCCTGTTTAAGTCATAGAAGAAACTTCTGATTAAGTCGCTGAGTTTCACAACGTATTTGATGCACTGTCCTCCCACGGAGATAAAAAAGAAAAGAGAAGTTATTGTGTACTCGTTTCAATTTCAAATGTAGTTATGAAAAGGAAATGTTTGAATGTTGGTTCAATGTCCCGTAGGAAGATCAAAACAAATAAAACCCCTGGTCCAAATTCAAAAGTATTTTCCATATTACTCCCTCTGTCCCGAAATAATTCTCCATGATGAAAAAGGCAGATATAGAAATATGCAACTATTCCAGTTTTTAATTAATTAAATGACAATCGTACCCTTAATAATAGAGGGAGTAATAAATTTCCTTATCTTATAATTAAGGGTAGATTTGGAAAGTAGACACTTATATTGGGACAATAAAATAGAAATACGGACGCTTGTATTTTAGACGGATGGTGTAGTCGGCAAGACAGTGAACTAAGATTTAGAAGTTACCAAGAAAAGGAAACTTTGCATATATTTGTGAGTTGTGACAGTTTATAATAGAAGGTTGAGTTTTTTTGGAACTGCTTTTTATAAATTGACGAGCCTGAAGTGTTGTATATTTCGGGTGTGTTTGGTATGTAAACTGGACTGGACAGACGAGAGAGGTAGGTGGGTGAAAAAGTTGTGCAAGGTTTTAGGGTTTTAATTTGTTATCCCAGTTTGGTTACTTAGTGATCGTGAATTTTGCCCCAATCAGTCCCGCCCCGTCCCACCAGTCTAATGCTGTGTCAAATGCGGGACAACAAGTTTTTGTTGTGTCATCTCATTTTGTCCCATGTACCAAACATGTTATTTTATGTTGTAATTTTCTGATCCTGTACTCGGGTTTGTTTATATTTGCAAATTCAGCATGGTGATGGTGACAGAGGTCGCATTTCACGGAATGGTAGTACTTCAAAGCGAGCAGTCGTGTCAAGCAGCCGGCCAAGCTCATCTGGTGAGCCAAGTGATGGTCGAACCAAGCGGCTGGGCTCAGGCAGTGGTCGCATATCAACCACCCAAAGACTTCACTCTCAACCTGGATTTGAGTCCAAGTCATCGTCTTTCACGCGTCCTGTAGCCTCAAGAGGTGGTCGTGATGATGCTCTTCGGAGCTTTGAGTTGTTAACCATTGGCACAGGAGGTAAGAGGAAATAGAGAAACTATCACTTATTTAATATATGGTCCCTGGAAGTACAACTTGCATCTGCATATGTTTCCATCAATTTCCATAATCTGTTCACAGCGAAACCTAAAAATTGGTTATTGGTTCGTTATTTCTTTCTTCCCACTGTAATGTTTGCTTTTGGTTCTATGTTGGAGACCTTGTCGTTTAAGCTTTATTTTTTCAAGAGAAACGGTCATTTACATGTTGCTTGATGCCTTGAAAGAATGCCCTCTAATCATGCAAATTTCTCGTGTAATATGTTGCTGTCTACTTGGCCTTTGTGTGTTTTTGTATTCATCCCCAACTTGGTTTGCAAAAAAGGTTGCAGATTAATCTGATTTTACGTTAGTTTGGTCGTGGATCATAGATATCATGTTTTAAAGCAAGGGCCGTTTACCAATACAAATTGTTAAGTGATCACCAGGTAGTGTGACTTTTGATATGTTGCTTTGAAAATCATGGTTTGGTTTGGGTAAGGGCCTACCAAGTAACCGAGGCTTTTCATCCTTACCGGGACTACGGGGCTGTTCACTAAACGCTTTCCTGATAAACGCTTACCGGGTCATTTATCTTGCTAGATTAACATGTTAACGACCAAGAATCTTATTTGGTAAGAGCGATGACAGGGACCGAGAGTCTTATCCCAGTATGTGAGAGTGATGACTTTCACCTGATTAGCATTTATTGGGTAAATTGTTGCGTACATTGATGTTTTGATGGAATAGAATCTTATCCAATAAGGTGATGGAATATAATCTTATCCAATAAGGTGAGTGGTAATGTTGAATTTACTGGTAAATACTTACCGTGTAAGCATTTGGGTGAATAGCCCTTACATATTGGATGGCGGCACCGTGGGCTTAAAAGGGTGTGGCTAAACAACATCATCATACTCTTATCTAGAGGTGGCCAAAATTCGGTCCCGGGCCGGGCCTTAACCGGTCCCTACCGGGCCTAATCGCGACAAAAA
>NW_020203008.1:7897-10872 GCF_001531365.2 Cynara cardunculus var. scolymus | reverse complement strand
TTATTATTATTATTATTGCTCTATAAGTAATATAATTATTTATAGTAAATATTTTTTAATTATAGAAATATAATATATTCTTACAAAACATAAAATTAATTAGTAGTAAAAATTAATATGCAACACCAATTGAACCATAGTTTGAATAATTCAAAACAGCAAACCAAACCAATTTTTTTTATATTGGAGGAGATGGTATGAGAATCTAAAGAACAAATACAAATACCAATTCCTTATGCACAGGGAGAATGGGCAAAAGCAATAGATATTAAAAGAAAAGTTCGGTCCTCAGGTTTGTTAATTTTAAAGGTTTCCGTCTTTCAGCTTTTTTTTAATAGATTTGTCCTTCATACCTTGCAACGGTTTTCGTTCCTCATCTTATCAGATGTTAATTTTTTTCGTTAAGTATAATTTAATAAGTGATATTTTAGTCATGTTACTTGTTTTCTTGATTTGCTCGTTTCTATAAAAATTATCAAACTTTAGAGATCTGTTACATTACATAATATATATATATACACTACATTAATAACCATTTAAACCAAAGTCTTAAGTACAAGCCTTTAAGCACAAGTTACAACCATTTTATACAAGAATTTCAAAAAACTCTTAATTACAAACTCATAAAACATGATGTACAAGTTTTTTATGCATTGAATAAAACTACAATGGTCAAAACTTGCTTTCTTCTCTTCTCTTCCTTTTCCAACATTTCCTTCTGCCAAGACCAGTTTGGGTAAGGTCAAAATGGCTTTCTTCTGTTCTTCTTCCTGTGCGCCTTCTTCCTTTTCCAGTACGCCAAAACCAATTCAGTAAGGTCAGTTGCTGCAACCTTCTTCTATTCGACTTTGCTACAACACTCTATCAGGAATCATCTTCCCAAAGACAACTCTTCCACTTCATTCCTATCAGACTTCTCTCCCAAATGATGATTCATAGATTAAGTTCCCAAGATGACGATTCAAAACTCCCAGTATCATTATTCCTCCTGATTCAATTCCATGTATCAATACGATTAGACTCCTCTACCGATTTCATTCGATGTAATTATTTTTTATCTTCCTTCTTCCAGTATCATATCATCTCATAGGGTTGTTCATCGTCCGTCTTCCGGTTATTTTTTTAATTAGGGTTCTGTTTGTTTTTAAAACAGAAATCAAAATGGGTTAGGGTTCTCAACTTTTATGCTTCCATTTGAAGCTTCCATTAAAGCTTGGAACCACTATTAGAGCTTCCATTTGGAGCTCTTGATTACCAATTGGACGTTTGATACTCTGCCTTCTCGCTTTTTGAAACACCACATTAAAACGAAAGCTAATTTCACCAGGTAATATTAGATTCAATATACAACTCTAAAACAAAACGGGATACAAAGTTATTCACCAAAAGAGATAAGTATCGTTGATGAAGGGACATATAACTACCCTTACATACTATATATATAAAACATGTACATAAACAAAAAAAATACTCAAAATACGAGCTTTAAATATCAACCAACTTCTTTGAGCTCGACAATCCTACATCGAACCTTTACTCCTTTCTATCCTTCCTGTAAAAGAACATCAACATCTAAGAGGTTAAGCATAAAGCTTAGTGAGTTCATAGGGAAACATTTGAATATTATGATGTATACATACACATACACAAAGGAATCCCAGGAACGAACTCAAGTAACATATATGTGTATACAAAGGCTTTCCGAATCAATAAACTCATGAATCAATATTCTTCAAGACAACAAAAACTGATTATGGCAATTTCAACATTTCGTATGTCGAAGATATCATGAGATCGTATTACATTAAGTAAATAATTAACATAACATAACAGCCACTAAGGCATAGTGTTCCAGCCACTAAGGCATGATGTTCCAGCCACTAAGGCATAATATCCAGCCACTAAGGCATATTATATATATATATCTATACTACATATATAACCATTTAAGACAAAGTCTTAAATACAACTCTTTAAGCACAAGTTACAATAGTTTTATGCAAGGTTTTCAAAAAACTCTTAATAACAACTCATTAAGCATATGGTACAAGTTTTCTATGCATTTACTTTGTCCCTCACAATTTCAGATTGTCTTTCACAGAACCCTTTTGGTAAGTCTAGACATAACAGGCCCTTTTCTAGCTCTCCTCTTTGAAATTGGCAAGGTCAAAGATCGCTTTCTTTCGATATGGACGATTTCAGACTTCAAATTCGTGGCTCCAAGATGACCGATTTCAAATTTCAAATTCGTGGCTCCGAGACGACTATGCATATAACCTTGGTTTTCCTCTTTGAAATTGGTAAGGTCAAAAATTGCTTTCTTCCAATCCTGCTACTCTGCACAAATGAGCGATTTTTGACTTCAAACCCATGGCTCCCAAGACGACTGTGCATATAACCAGGGTTTTGGAGTATTGATTTTCAACAACGATTTCTCCGGGTATTGATTTACATTTCGTGGCTCCCTAGCGATTTCTTTGAGGTATTGTCCATTTCCATTTCAAAACCCTAACGATTTACATTTTGTCTTGGTGTTTGTTGTAGCCAAACTTTCATATATGTGTGTATGTGTATGTTTGTCTTTGTGATAAAAACTTGATCATTTTGGTTAAAGGTATAAACTGTCACTGTTAGGGTTCTTGTGTGATGAAGAAGGATATTAGTTTGGAGCGACCCCGACATAGCTGGAACTTCAATTCGTTCAAATAGCAAGATTTTTGGCATTACTGGCTAGGATCACAGGTTAGTACAATATTTTTGGCACTGAGTTGAAACTACCAAACCAAATCAAACCGGACAGTTTGGCTTCTTTTTTAGAGAGCCAGGTTCAATCCTGTTAAAAGACACAGGTACCATTTTCGAATTTTATGCCTTTGCGAGTTTGGTATGTATATAAAATATATAGGCATGTATGTAAACTATTTGTGATTTGCTTATAAACATAAAACTGATTACAAATGGTTAAAACTATATCA
>NW_020203008.1:0-1442 GCF_001531365.2 Cynara cardunculus var. scolymus | reverse complement strand
ACCACATATTTTTATGATTTTTGTGTGATTTATTACAGATTTTATAAGACAGCAGCAGCAAGCTGTCAAAACTCAGCTTTACAGCTGAGAACATATCGCACCTTTTACCCATCTTAAAATTGAAATCAGCTTCCGATGTCTAAATACAAAACAAACTAGACATTTCCACCTTTCCAACGAAATTGATATCATACTCATAAGATTTGTTTACAATTTTATATGAATTTTATAAATCAAAGCTGTCAATGAACCTTACTAACTCGATTAATCAATAATCTTGCAATACCATGATCAATTCCTTATAATTCAATTCCAAACTTCATAATAACATTAACTTACAAAATTAACCACTAATCACAAACATGCAAACCCTAATATCCTTAATTAACACTAATTACAAAGATTAAACTTAGCATTAGAAGCATACCTTCAATAATCTTCAGTTAAACATCAAGAATTCATCAATTTGAGCTTTGATTCTTGAAGAATTGAATGCGTTTGGGCTTAAGTGTGTGAAAATCGCACCTTGAGTGTGTGGGAGGGTTTTAGAAGTGATTTGGGGGAAAAAATATTAATTTTCGTCCATTTAATCTCTTAAACCCGAATTGGGCCGGATTTGGCCCGGTTGAGTCCCGGTTGAGGCCTATTTGACTACCAAACACTAAAAAAATCATAACTTTTTGCTCGGACCTCCGTTTTCGATGAGGTTTTTGCCTATGCGATCGTAATAAGATAATCTATAACTTTCAATAAAAAAAAATTCAGAAAAGATCTTCCAATAAAATCAGTTTTATGTATGTTACAATTACCTCCTCCTTTTGGGGATTTCGTACTCGAAATCACGACAACTCGAATAATGCCGGATACTTAGCCTTCATTTCATTCTTGTTCTCCCACATCCAATTTGGTCCACGGTGATGTTTCCACTTTACTAGCACCAAATCCACGATCTTGTTTCGTAAGTTCACTGATCTCTCGTTCAATATTGTTTCCGGTTCTTCAACATATCTAAGCTTTTCGTCCAGCTTCACTTCAGTCAATGGCACCGTTTCTTCATGTTTTCTAAGACATTTTCAAAGATACCCGACATGGAAGACATTGTGTATTCCGGTGAGCTCTTCAGGTAGCTCCAATCTATATGCTTGTTTTCCAACACGCTCAATGATTTTGAAGGGTCCTATAAAACGAGGACTAAGTTTACCCTTCTTTCCAAATCTCATAATACCCTTCCATGGCGAAACCTTTAACCTTACCTTATCGCCAACTGAAAACTCTATCGGCCGTCGCCGTTTGTCGGCATATGACTTCTGTTTATCTTGTGCCGCCTTCATTCTTTCACGCACGATTTGAATCTTTTCATGAGTATCTTGTATCAATTTTGGACCAGCCAAGACTTTCTCTCCTGTTTCATGCCAACACAAAGGTGTACGACACTTTCGCCC
>NW_020203007.1:19201-24952 GCF_001531365.2 Cynara cardunculus var. scolymus | reverse complement strand
ACTTGTAGCAACGTCTATGCAGAGGACCAGTTTACAGAACCTCTGTGAGACATGACAGAGGTTCTGTCACTTGAGACTTGAACGCTTGAGCATCTTCTGTTGTTGGTCCTCTGTGGTCTTCTGTGACAGATCATCTTCTGTCAAAACTCGCAGTTTACTTTTTCTATACTTTTACATTTAAGGAAATGAGAGCTAACAGTTTTGCTTATTTTAAACTCGAATTCCTGTCTTGATCATAAAATAAGAAATAAACTAAACTCAATTATTCCAATTTTTGAATTTTAACTTAATATAACATATTTGGTATAATAAACCAAAATCCAACCTTTATTTTATCATTTATATTCTCTCCCAAATCATTGACTTGATCAAGTCAAAGTTCATATGATGAACTTTCTTAAATCTTGATAATCTAATGAATCTAATGACCATTTCATGCCATAAACACTAAAATGTACTCATTTTATACGTTTAAGATCAAACCCATATGAAACCCTAACTTTTTCTCAACATGCAATCCATATAACAAGAATGTCAACCAAGAACAAGTGCAAAGATGGATTATACCTTACTTGATGATCAAATATTTCAAAGCTCTTGAAATGCCTCTTTGATTTGAGTTGAATCGAGCCTATGTGTGTGAAAATCCCACCTCTAGTGTGTGTGCGAGTTCTGGACTCAAATGACATGAAAAATGGGCCAAAAATCCAATTTCTTATGCTAAAACCCGAGTTGGGTCGGGTTGACCCGGCTAGGTACCCATTTTGAGTACCAACACTTAAAATATTCATAACTTTTCGCTCGGACCTTCGTTTTCTATGAGGTTTTTTCCTACACGTTCATAAAGAGATAATCTATAACATCGAACCAAAATATTCCAGAAAAGATCTCCAAAAAAAATCAGTTTTATGTATCTATTTGACGTGAATTTTCCCAATTCCTCTAATATATTCCTAAGAAGTATAGTTCTAAAATTTCAAACCCAAACTCCCACTAAATCATAGGTACTCTTATAAGGACATTACTAAAATACTAAGTAAAATTTTTCACTTTGACATAACATGCATCACAACTTCTCACATAATATTCTCTTTAACATAATATTTAAACCTACTTAGCAAATAATTTGGACATATTAGAAATTGGATGTTACAAATACCTCCTCCTTTTGAGGATTTCGTCCCCGAAATCACTATTGTGGAAATAAAGAAGGGTATTTCGCCTTCATCTCATCTTTACACTTCCACGTCTAATTTGGTTCCCGAATGCAATAAACTATATATGAAATAGTCGGAATCATCGTACGAGGCCCGGGGCAAAAACAATTGGAAAGAAACGGGTCAAAAGCATCAATATCAACGTTACGGATACATAAAAAATGACTTTTATTGGAAGATATTTTTTGAAATATTTCAATTGTAAGTTGTAGACTATCTCTTTACGAACGCGTGAGCGAAAACCACGTCAAAAACGGAGGTCCGAGCGAAAAGTTATGCGATTTTTAGTGATTAGTGGTCAAACCAAGTTTTCAGTCGAGTCAACTCAGCCCCAACTCGTAAAAGTTGGTTATACATGTTATTTACTTTTTTTTTTACCCAAAACAGACTCTCATCTCCAAAACTTACTACCATGGGTGATTTTGGCTTCATAGGGATGAATCAAGGTTGTTTCAAGGGGGTTTTGCTTGATTTTTATGCCAAATTCATCCTCCAATTAAGGTATAACTATTTCATTGGTTAATCTCTTGATTTGAAGCTAGTTAGAGATGACATCAATGAAACCTAATTTGAGTTATATTAGTAATATGTTGTATTTAGATTGGTTATAGCCTACTTAAATTGTTATGATGCTTGATTGATGATTTGGAGCTTTCGAAAATAAAGAACATAGGTTGAACTTTGATTTTCTTCATTAATGGCTATTTTGGTGAAATTCTTGAGTATTGATCTTGTAATCAATGGTTTGATGCTATTTTGATTGTTGGAATAAAGACTGAATTCAAAATATGGATTTTAGCCTATTTAGTTGATGAATTTGACAGCACCTAATCTATCTGAGATGCTGTTTTGAATGTGCGATAACTTCTTAACCGTAGCTCAGATTTCTACGATTCTGGACATTTTAGAAATCTTATATGTAGATCTAAAATTTTCCTTTAGACACCGTTTAGAAATAAGGCTTCTAGGTTGGTTATAATTGCATGTAAAAACTGAGAAAAAGTTGATTTTGAGCTGTGAATTATAGTGCCTAAAATGAGTTTAAATTAAGTTTGGTTAAGTTTTTGTTGTCGGATCTTTATGAAACTTTGTGTACATATTACAGGTGTTAAATAAGCTCACTTGGTCCTTCCAGAGTGACCGTTGGATGATGTTTCGATGTATATGGACGTAGAGCCTCAGTTGGCTCGATTTTTTTGTATCGAAAAGCACTGTGAGTTTATGGGGCTACTTAACTTGCTATTTGCTAGACATGTGTTATCTATTTGTTACTTGCTTCCACACTCATCCATGTTATGTCTTCTTATCAATTTCAAGAGATTATTGGCTATTGCACTCTGTCCTTCCATACGTGCTACTCGGTGGTTACTTTGTGTTTCACCCGGGGAGGCACGCTTAAGCCCATATTAGCTGAGATTACTCGGGTATGGTGCTTATTTGACCGTGTTAGAGTCCGGTCATTTTCCCCACTGTCCGGGATAGCTCGGGTGGGACGATTATTCCACTGGCCGGGATAGCTCGGGTGGTATGAAATCTATGATATATATTGTTGTGCTTGCCACGATCGGGATAGCTCAGTGGCAGTACATATCAATTATTGACCTTCACACGATCTATTTGCATACTTTGATATTCTGATGTATGATTTTCGAATGATGATTACTTATTACATGATTTACATCCTTCGTGATCATTGACTTCCATGAATTACATTTGTGAAGCTTTAGTAGTTAGTAGTTCACATTTACTCACTAAGCATTATGTGCTTACCCTTTTAGTTGTTCACATTTTTACACGCCGTGTAGATAAGGCAAAGAACAAGTTGGAGTAGATTGAGATCTTTGCTTTTGGTGCTTCCAGTGCACGACTCTTTTGGTATTATATAGTTAGTCGAATACAACTATGGATTGTAAATTATTAGTTGTCTTTTGGTTGTAATTAAAGTATCTAGATAACGGGTAGCTAATGTCCTCCGTCTTGTATATAGTTTAAGCTTTATGCAAATCTATTAAGTTTATTTTGTCCGTTTTAGGATATTTTGGAAAAAAGGTGCTTATGGAAACGTCCTATAAACCAAGCGGACATTTCAAATTAGAAACTCGTAAATATTATATCCCGTTTGCTTTCTAATGGTTTAAAAATGTAACTTTTGGTGGTTTGTTTATCATTTATAGAAATGAGGTATTACAAACCTTTTATCATTTATGTAATCTGGGTCTTTCAATTTGGTATCAGAGCGGTGGTTTAAGTGAACTGGATACCAGGGACGGTATCCGGACTTAAACCTTGTGTCGGTATCATGTAGTAAGTATGTTTTGATTTAAACGGCTGACACCTCAAAACTCAAAACCGACCGAGTCTCTTTTAAAACCTTTCGTGGTAGCGGTGCTACTGAGTTCTTTGGGAAGGTTGATCCGTTGGAGGCACTTGAATGGATATTGAATACTGAGAAGGTCTTTCGTATCACCCGAGTGCTATGTGATGATAAAGTGAATTATGCAACGACCATATTCAAAAGTAGGGCCTTGATATGGTGGAATGCTACTTTTGCAGCTTTAGGTGAAACTGAAAAAGAAGGTATGCCTTGGGAGTCTTTCAGAACTCGATTTAACAAGCAATATTGTCCAATTGATCTACAAAAATGATTGGAGAAGGAGTTTCTTGATCTTAATCAAGGAAAGATGTCAGTGGTGGACTACGAGACTGAGTTCAATCATAAAGCACAGTTTGCCATACGTTTCTTGACCACAGAACAGGAACGTGTAGACCACTTTATAGATGGATTGCGATCAGAGATTCAAGATGTCATCACCATTTCAGAGTTTGAGAAAGCGGTGGAATCTGCACGATGGTGCGTACACGATTTGATACGCTCGAATCATAATCCAGCTCTGCCAGCCAAGCGACCTCGAATTGAAGGAGCCATGTCTGCACCAACACAGCAATTTTCTAGAAATTTCAATCCGAGATACGCTCAATCCCATGCTAGATCGCAACCTCAATCTTGGTCCCAGGCTTATAGCCTTCAGTCAAATGCTCCTCCACCCTATTCTATTTGCGGTAAGGCTCATCGGGGCCGATGCAACAATGTTCACCCTGAAGTAAGATGTCATGGTTGTGGTGAAGTTGGACACGTGAGACCGAACTGCCTGAGGAGGGATATGACATGCTACTCAGGTGGTGCTAGAGGCCATCGTCAAAGAGAATGCCCTCGATCTAAACCTGAGGAAAGTAAGGCTTCTATTCGTCGACCTTCTACTAGTGGTGCTCCTCGTCAAATAGAGGAGGTACCGCGCGTCGAGGCCAGAGCTTTTCAAATCACTGCTGAGGAAGCTCGAGATAAACCGGATGTGGTTATGGGTATATTTCTCGTTAATTCTCATCCTGCTCGTATCTTATTTGATTCTAGTGCTAGTAATTCATTCGTTTCTCATACGTTTGTTCGATATTTAACCTTTGTGCCATATGTGCTTACTAAACCTTTTTACATTGACACTTCTAATGGCACATCTATGCTAGCTGATAAAGTTTACAAAGATTGTGTGTTGCAATTAGATGAGCATGAGTTTTTCGTAGATCTTGTACCGATGGATATCCATAGCTTTGATATAATTATTAGTATGGATTGGTTGGCTAAAAATCGGGCTGATATTTTATGTTTTCAACGCATAATCCGTATACCGAACGACGTCGACTATTTATATGTTTACGGTGAAAAGCGTAAAGGGGACGTAAAATTAATTTCTACGCTTAAAGCTCGAAGACACCTATCTAAAGGTTGTTCTTCCTATTTAGCCTATATTTTTGATGCATCGAAAGAGGTAAAGAAAACGGTTAGTGACGTACCGGTTGTGTGTGAATTTCCGGATGTATTTCCCGAGGACTTACCCGGTTTACCTCCTGATAGACAAGTTGAATTTCGAATTGACTTAATTCCTTGTGCAACGTCGATTGCTAGGACGCCATATCGTCTGGCTCCGGCTGAAATGAAAGAAATGAAAGAAATGAAGAATCAACTGCAATAACTTCTCGATAAAGGTTTTATCCGACCGAGCACTTCACCTTGGGGTGCTCCAGTACTATTTGTCAAGAAGAAAGATGGTTCAATGCGTATGTGCATCGATTACCGTGAGTCAAACAAAGTAATGATCAGGAACAAATATCCACTTCCACGTATCGATGATTTGTTCGACCAATTGCAAGGTGCGAGTTACTTCTCTAAAATTGATTTACGGTCGGGTTATCATCAACTGAGAGTGCGTGAAGAAGATGAATCRAAAACGGCTTTCCGTACATGTTATGGCCACTATGAATTTTTAGTTATGACATTCGGTTTAACTAAGGCACCTGCAGCGTTCATGGATATGATGAATCGCGTGTGCCGGCCAATGTTTGACAAATCTGTGATCGTGTTTATAGACGATATTCTTGTATATTCCAAATCTGAAGCGGATCACGTGAAGCATTTGTGTGAGATGCTTGAAACACTTCGACAAGAGCGTCTATATGCTAAATTTTCGAAATGTGAATTTTG
>NW_020203007.1:17227-18916 GCF_001531365.2 Cynara cardunculus var. scolymus | reverse complement strand
CTGGGTCTCGGTTGTGTTCTTATGCAGCGAGGCAACGTAATTGCATACGCTTCGAGACAGTTGAAAGATTATGAAAAGAACTATCCAACTCATGATCTTGAGTTGGCAGCGGTCGTTTTTGCATTAAAATTATGGTGTCATTATTTATATGGTACCAAATGTCAACTATTCACAAATCATAAGACTTTGAAGTATATCTTCACTCAACAGACTTTGAACATGAGGCAACAACGAGCCATGGAACTGATTAAAGACTATGAATGTGAAATTCTTTATCATCCAGGTAAAGCTAATGTTGTTGCAGATGCTTTAAGCCGGAAGACGTATGCAAACTCCATGTGTTATGCTATTACACATACGTCCGTGACATCCACACTAGTTGACAACATACGAAAATGGCAAGTAGAGGCTTTAAAGCCTGATCATGTGAAACCAGAGCGTATAGTTGGTTATGTTTCGTATCTGACAGATGATAGTCGAGGACTTAAAGTATTCAAGGACCGTGTTTGGATTCCAAAATTCGGTGGTATTCAGGAATTGGTATTATCTGAAGCACATAAGTCACGGATGTCCGTGCATCCGGGCAGTACAAAGATGTATTATGATTTGAGATCTGAATATTGGTGGCCAGGAATGAAGCATGATATCGGTCGATATGTGGAACAATGTGTTACATGTTCGCAGGTTAAAGCTGAACACCAAAAACCTTATGGTAGCCTTCAACCTCTCGATATACCGGTGTSGAAATGGGAGGAACTTACAATGGATTTCGTTACAAAGCTACCGAAGACGTCTCGTCAGCACGACAACATCTGGGTTGTCGTGGACCGTTTAACCAAAAGTGCTCACTTTATGTCTGTTCGAGAGTCGTATTCTATGGATAAATGGGCACAAATTTATATCGATGAGATTATTGCACGACATGGTGTTCAACTGAAGGTAATTTCTGATCGAGATTCTCGATTTACTTCGAAATTTGAGGCCAGTTTACAACGAGAACTAGGGAGACACGTGGCATTGAGCACAGCCTATCATCCCCAAACTGATGGCCAGTCCAAATGCACGATACAGACGTTAGAAGATATGTTGCGTGCGTGTATCCTTGAGTTTGGTGGTAGTTGGGATATGCATCTATCATTGGTAGAATTTTCATACAACAACAGCTATCACTTGACTATCGGTATGGCGCCTTTTAAGGCTTTATATGGTCGTAAATGTCAAACTCCACTATGTTGGCGTGAGACGGGTGAGAAAGTGCTTGCTGGACCTGAAATGATTCAAATTACGCATGATAAGATTCAAGTTATTCGGGAAAAGATGAAAGCCGCTCAGGACAGACAGAAGTCGTACGCCGATAATCGTCGACGACCAATTGAATTCACCGTGGGCGACATAATTATGTTGAAAGTTTCCTCTTGGAAGGGTATTCTACAATTTGGTAAGCAAGGTAAGATTAGTCCACGTTTTGTTGGACCATTCAAAATCATTGAACGTATTGGCAAACAAGCATATCGACTTGAACTTCCAGAAGAGCTGTCTGGTATTCACGATGTATTTCACGTTGGATATCTTCGAAAGTGTTTGGGTAAGTATGATGAAACAATTCCCTTAGCTAAGGTGAAGATTGATGAACGACTGAGATAAATCGAGGAACCAGAAGAAATTCTAAACGAAAGAACGACAAATCTT
>NW_020203007.1:7517-16232 GCF_001531365.2 Cynara cardunculus var. scolymus | reverse complement strand
GATTGAATCCAAAATATGGATTTTAGTCTATTTAGTTGGTGAATTTGACAGCACCGAATCTATCTGAGATGCTATTTTGAATGTGTGATAACTTCTTAACTGTAGCCCGGATTTCTACGATTCTGAACATTTTAGAAAGCTTATATGTAGATCTAAACCTGTCCCTTAGACACCTTTTATAAATAAGGCTTCTAGGTTGGTTATAATTGCATGTAAAAACTGATAAAAAGTTGATTTTGAGCTGTGAATTATAGTGCCTAAAATGAGTTTAAATTATGTTTGGTTAAGTTTTTGTTGTCGGATCTTTATGAAACTTTGGGTACATATTACAGGTGTTAAATAAGCTCACTTGGTCCTTCCAGAGTGACCGTTGGACGATGTTTAGACGTATATGGACGTAGAGCCTAAGTTGGCTCGATTTTTTAGTTTCGAAAAGCACTGTGAGTTTATGGGGCTACTTAACTTGCTATTTACTAGACATGTGTTATCTGTTTGTTACTTGCTTCCACACTCATCCATGTTATGTCTTCTTATCAATTTCAAGAGATTATAGGCTATTGCACTCCGTCCTTCCATACGTGCTACTCGGTGGTTACTTTGTGTTTCACCTGGGGAGGCACGGTTAAGCCCATATTAGCTGAGATTACTCGGGTATGGTGCGTATTTGACCGTGTTAGAGTCAGGTCATTTTCCCCACTGTCCGGGATAGCTCGGGTGGGAAGATCATCCCACTGGTCGGGATAGTTCGGGTGGTATGAAATCTATGATATATATTGTTGTGCTTGCCACGACCGGGATAGCTCAGTGGCAATACATATCAATTATTGACCTTCACACGATCTAGTTGCATACTTTGATATTCTGATGTATGATTCTCGAATGATGATTACTTATTACATGATTTACATCCTTCGTGATCATTGACTTCCATGGATTACATTTGTGAAGCTTTAGTAGTTAGTTGTTCCCGTTTACTCACTAAGCATTATGTGCTTACCCTTTTAGTTGTTCACATTTTTACAGGCCGTGTATATAAGGCAAAGAACAAGCTCAAGTAGATTGAGATCTTTGCTTTTGGTGCTTCCAGTAGCACGACTCTTTTGGTATTATATAGTTAGTCGAATACAACTATGGATTTTAAATTATTAGTTGTCTTTTGATTGTAATTAAAGTATCTAGATAACGGGTAGCTAATGTCCTCYGTCTTGTATATAGTTTAAGCTTTATGCAAATCTATTAAGTTTATTTTGTCTGTTTTAGGATATTTTGGAAAACAGGTGCTTACGGAAACGTCCTGTAAACCAAGCGGACATTTCAAATTAGAAACTAGTAAATATTATATCCCGTTTGCTTTCTAAAGGTTTAAAATTGTAACTTTTGGTGGTTTGTTTATCATTTATAGAAATGAGGTATTACAAACCTTTTATCATTTATATAATCTGGGTGTTTCAATGTATCTTAATTTCATCTACTTTGACTTCGGATATGGACACCGTCTCTTCATGTGTACCCAAGCATTTACATAAGTACCCGACATGAAACACATCGTGTATCCTCGTAAATTCCTCCGGTAATTGTAGTCGATAAGCCTGTTTTCCGATACGCTCCAATACTTTGAACGAGCCAATAAATCGTGGACTTAACTTACCTTGTTTTTGGAATCGAAGCATGCCTCGCCAAGGAGAAACTTTCATCATTACCATATCAACAACCGAGAACTCGATTGGCCTTTTGCGACGATCTGCATAAGACTTTTGACGATCTTAGGCAAGTTTCATTCTTTCGCGAATAATCTGAATCTTGTCACGAGTGATTTGAATGAGTTCGGGACCAACTAAAACTTTATCTCCCATCTCTCACCAACACAAGGGTGTACGACACTTACGTTCGTATAAAGCCTCGTAGGGAGTCATTCCAATKGTCGAGTGGTAGCTATTGTTGTAAGAAAACTCAACCAAGGGTAGGTGAGTATCCCAACTACCACCAAATTCTAAGACACATGCGCGTAGCATATCCTCGAGAGTCCAAATGGTTCGTTCTGATTGACCATCGGTCTGAAGATGATAGGTCGTACTAAACGCATGACGTGTTCCCAACTCTCGTTGAAATCTAGCCCAATAATTAGAAGTGAATCGAGAGTCGCGATCAGAGATAATCTTCACTGGTACACCGTATCGCGAGACAACTTCATCAATGTACAGCCGCGCCCATCGATCCATAGAATAAGACTCTCGGACAGGTAGGAACAATGTAGATTTAGACAACCGATCAACTATAACCCAAATACTGTCATGTTATCGTTGGGTCTTCGGTAGTTTAATAACCAGATCCATCGTTAATTTCTCCCATTTCCACATTGGTACCTCAAAAGGCTGTAAACTACCATACGGTTTCTGGTGTTCAGCCTTTACTTGTATCAGTCTTCATCCCAGGCCACCAGTAATCTAAATGAAGATCTTGGTACATTTTGGTATTTCCTGGGTGTATCGATAATCACGACTTATGTGCTTCCGCTAAAACAACATTTCGCATGCCGCCAAGTTTGGGGACCCAGATTCAGGTCTTAAAGACCTTCAAGCCAAGTCCATCTTCAGAGAGAGAATCAATGTATCCTACCATTCGTTCTACTTTGACATTCTCAGACTTCAAAGCCTCAATCTGCCATTTCTGAATATCATCAAATAGATTATATATAACCGACGTGTGAGTGATAGAGTAGCATAGAAGTCCAGAATGCATCTTCCTACTCAGAGCATCTGCCACTACATTGGCTTTACCCAGATGATATAGTATCTCACAGTCATAATCTTTGATGAGTTCCATAGCACGTTGTTGACGCATGTTCAAGGTCTATTGATCAAATAAATACTTTAAGCTTTTGTGGTCAGTATAAAGTTGACACTTCGTACCATAGAGATAGTGTCGCCAAAGTTTCAAAGAAAATACCACCGCTGCAAAATCAAAATCATGAGTAGGGTAGTTCTTCTCATAATCTTTCAGTTAGCTAGAAGCATATGCAATCACCTTGCCTCGCTGCATCAAGACACATCCAAGACCAAGTCGAGATGCGTCACTATACACTATAAATTCTTCGTTACCCTCAGGTAGAGCAAGTATAGGCGCGTGCATCAGACATTCCTTTAAAGATTGAAATGATCGATCTTGGGCCTCATTCCATTCAAATTTAGCATCTTTACAAGTCAAAGATGTTAATGATACTGCGATCTTAGAGAAGTTCTTGATAAATCGTCGATAGTACCCTACCAGACCCAGAAAACTCCAAACTTCCGAAGCATTCTTTGGTTGCTCCAATTCTTGAATTGCTTCAATCTTGACTGGGTCTACAGAAATACCGTCTTCGGATACGGTATGCCCCAAGAATTGTACCTAGCGAAGCCAGAATTCACATTTTGAGAATTTTGCATAGAGTCGTTCTTTTCTCAACAATTCTAGCATTTGATGTAAGTATGTAGCGTTTTCATTTTCGGACTTTGAGTAAACCAAAATATCATCGATGAATACGATCACAAATTTGTCGAGCATAGCATAGCATACTCGATTCATTAAGTCCATAAACGCTGCAGGTGCGTTTGTAAGTCCAAATGACATTACGAGGATTTCGTAATGCCCATAACGGGTCCGAAAGGCAGTCTTGGGTACATCTTCCTCCCGTACTGTCACACCCCGCTAAAACAAAAACACGAGATGTAACAGGTAAGCAAGTCACGGCAACAGTTAATCAATAACACCTTTCAAATTTTACAAAAATAAATTGAGTTTAACATCATAACCAAAATTTTGATAAATACATCTTTTACGAAACTTCCATTGCGAACTTAATCGGTCTTGTCACAAGTATGCTCCCAAAATACACATTTTCTTACATATTACCTGAAAAGCATGGAACATAAAACGAGTCAACTACAAAGAGTTGGTGAGCTCACGGGTTTTCACATGCATAAAACATTATAATGCATAAACCATTTATTTGCAAACTTATACATAAACTGTTTACACTGAATAAATGTAAATCTACCACGATGTATAAACTTGAGACGCTAATGAGCCTTACCTGACCAACGTGCCCCATTATTTTACGAACGACCATAAGTAGCCCGTACACTTACTTAGGTCCCACAGTTCGTAGTAGTACTAATTCAGTGGTGGTCCAAATTCCACATGATTAGACCAAGAACCCATAGGTAATGTGCACCCCTTTCTGGATGGGACTGTCAACACAATAGCGGCTATCCACAATACCACGGCTCGGGAACGTGCCCGAGTTAACAAGTAGCGTTTACGAACGGGGACTTTATTTGGAAACATACTCCCAAGTACATCAATTTAGCATTTATTTCAAAGTGCAAGAACAGTCAATATTTCATGACATAATAAATTTGACTAAACAGTTCTTTAGTCCGATGGTTTCAAACAAAGCTTGACTAAACAGTTCTTTAGTCCGATGGTTTCAAACAAAGCTTGACTAAACAGTTCTTTAGTCCAATGGTTTCAAACAAGGCTTGACTAAATAGTTCTTTAGTCCAATGGTTTAATTAAATAAACATGCATAGTTTTTGCTTAATCTCATATTTTCCCCCAATAAAATAAACAAAGCATTAAAAGTGGGGTCGTGAGAACTCACAGGTTTGATGATGAATATCCAATGAGATGATGACTGAAGCACTCACGTCCGCCCTACATTCCTAAACAGACCAACATCCAGCATTTAGTTCACCTATGGGTTATTGATAAAGATAAAGTCAAGTTGCATCCTATGTAATGCCATCAGATTTTGTGAAATAAAGTTGATATTTTATTATTTAATCTAAGAACAGCCCAAAATTCATATATTAAAGGAAATCAAAATCCTTTACTCAAAAACTGATTTTTGGACAGATTATAAATTATGTTCCAGGTATTTTTGGGTTTCACCAATCACTAAAAGTAGGAACCTTCAAAAAGTCAATTTTTATGTCCACTTTTTACATCATTCCAAATAATGAGCTAAGCCGACATTTTTCAAATACCAAGAAATTTGAGTGGGTTTAAGTCTCTCATTAATACCCTAGAATCTTGAGTTACACAACCCCCAAAACAGATTGCACATGCTTCGAGTGACAGTCTTTTGGGGTCTAAACTCATCATTTTTCAAGATCTTAACACGATTTTCAAGTTAGCAAAATAAGAATAATCTCCAGAAAGAATATTTCCTGATTCTATTGAGTTTCTGAAGAAGATAGGATAGATTAAAGATGCATGCAAGACTTTATCATAATCTGAAATATGCCTTTCATGAATAAACTCTACATGCAAAAGATTTTCCCCTACTTTAGTAAAGATCTGAGAACATGGATCATAGATTATCGTCCATTTGAAGACATTTTCATGTCTTTGACGCATAATCTCCATCCTCTTACTTTCCAGAAATTTAAGTTGCAAGATCGAGATGTAGGAGAAGAAAGATGAAGACTTTTACTGTTTTGCAAAAGTAAGATAACTAGTATCATAGATTTTTCTTATTTTCTTGAGGATCTTCAAGATTGTCAGAATTCCTAAAGGCTTGCTTGATGATGGAATCGGCTGGAGGGTGGTTGATTTTAGAGAGAGATTAGAGATATGAAAGGTTTTAAGCTGACGATAATTGGAAAATGACAATTTTTTAAAGGGAGTGGGGTATTTATACGAGGATTTTTAAAGAAGGAAATGGGCTAACCTCTAAAGACCCAAACCCAAATAAAACTTTTATTTTTCTTAAATAAGAATAAGCCCACTTAGATTTAAAACCCACCAAATAATTTACTAATAAAGACATTTATTAATTCCAAAACTCCACCTTTTGATTAAATCATTTGAACATTTAAATGAGACTTTTGTATTTTAAATTTTAAAAGTTTATAATATCAACTTTATTTTATTTGATGGATTTCTAAAAATTTTGGCATTACGCAAGTTAACTTCATCAATTACCGTCGAGGCGTGATCTTCCGAACTAAATTTGGGAATTAAGCCAGATGAACTCTAATCATCATAGCTAGATCCTAGTAAAATATAATTCTAAATATAAGACCTAAAATAAGGTGCTAACATGAAACTCAGAAATGACAGAATGTCACAGTCTTCCCAAGCCAGAAAAATTTCGTCCCGAAATTTTATTCGTCAAATTCAGATCCTGACTTGTTTAAGAACAAATGGGGATACTTGCTTTTCATGAAATCTTCTCTTTCCCATGTGTACTCTGGTCCATGCCTCGAAGTCCAATGAACTTTTACAATTGGGATTTTGCTACGCCTCAATTGCTTGACTTTATGGTCGTGGATTTTGATTGGCTCTTCAATGAAGCGTAACCGTTCATTAATTTGACTGTCTTCCAAAGGTAGACCAATGTTTCGTCGGTTAAACATTTCTTAAGGTTTGATACATGAAATGTATCATGGATGGCACTAAGCTCTGGGGGTAAGCTTAGTTTGTATGCAACTGGTCCTACTCTTTTGAGTATTTCAAATGGACCAACATGCCTTGGGCTAAGCTTTCCTTTCTTTCCGAAGCGTACAATCCCTTTCCACGGAGATACTTTTAAAAAGACTTTATCACCCACTTGAAATTCCAAGGGTTTCCTTCGGTTATCAGCGTAACTGTTCTGACGATCTCTTGCAGCTTTAAGCCTTTCTTGGATGATCGAGATTTTGTCGGTTGTCTCCTGGATAATGTCAGGCCTAGTCAACTGTCTATCACCAATTTCCAACCAACTAAGTGGGGATCTACACTTACGCCAATACAAGGCTTCATATGATGCACATTGGATACTGGTGTGATATCCATTATTGTAGGAAAATTCAACCAATGGCAGATGAGTATCCCAACTGCCTCCAAAGTCTATCACACAGACTCGTAGCATATCCTCTAGCGTTTAGATTGTCCTTTCCATTTGTCCATCCGTTTGAGGATGATAGGAAGTGCTCAAGTCCAGCCTCGTGCCTAGTGCCTTTTGAACTAATTGCCATAATCATGAAGTAAAACGGCTATCTCTGTCTGATATGATGGAAATATGTACTCCATGACGCGATACGATTTCATTGATATATAATTGTGCAACCCTTTCCGTACTAAAGTCTTCTCGAACAGGTAAGAAGTGCGCGAATTTCGTAAGTCGATCTACTATGACCTAAATTGAGTCATATCCTTTCCTAGTTCTAGGTAACTTTGTAACAAAATCCATTGATATCTGATCCCACATCCATTGGGGAATCTCTGGTTGCTGAAGAAGACCAGACGGTTTCGGATGTTCAGCTTTTACCCATGCGCAGGTTAAACATCGACTTACGTATAAAGCAATGTCCCTTTTCATTCCTGGCCACCAGTAATATTATCTTAGCCCTTTGTACATCTTATCAGTTTCGGGGTGAATTGAGTATCTTGAACGATGTGCTTCCTCTAAAATTATTGACCGGAGACCTTCGTTCTTTGGTATCCAAACTTTATTTCTGAAGTAACGCACCCCATCTACTCGAGTTTCGAATTCCTTCTCTAGGTGGTGCAGGGTTTCGTTCTTCAAGTTCTCCGATTTCAATGCCTCTTCTTGAGCTTCAAGAATTTGCGTTTTTAGGTTTGTTTGAACCAACATTCCTATGGCTCGTGCCCTTGACGGTTTCACCCTTTCTTTCCGGCTTAAAGCGTTTGCTACCACATTAGCTTTCCCCGGGTGATACTTTATTTCACAATCATAATTGTTGAGAAGTTCGACCCATCTCCGTTGCCTCATGTTCAGCATCTTTTGACCTAGTATATGTTGAAGGCTTTTATGATCAGTGAAAATGATGCATTTGGTTTCGTAAAGATATTGCCTCCAAATCTTAAGTGCAAATACTACTGCCCACAATTTGAGGTCATGTGTAGTATAATTCTTCTCGTGCACTTTAAGTTGCCTTGAGGCATATGCAATGACCTTGTCTTTTTGCATTAGCACGCATCCTAAGTCTTGATGTAATGCATCACAATAGACCACAAAATTTTCCGAACCCTATGGTAAAGATAAAATAGGTGCATTGCATAGCCTCCGCTTAAGAGTCTCAAACGCTTCTTCTTGTTTCTCACCCCAAACAAATTTCTTGTCCTTCTGGGTTAAGGTTGTGAGTGGTTGTGCGATTTTTGAAAAGTTCACGATGAATCATTGATAATAGCCTGCCAAGCCAAGGAATTGACGGATTTTCGTCGTGGTTCTTGGGGCCTCCCATTCCTTAATGGCCTCAATCTTGGTAGGATCTACCTGAATCCCTTTTTCATTGACTATGTGACCAAGAAATTGTACTTCAAGAATCCAGAATTCGCATTTAGAAAATTTTGCGTATAATTTCTGGTTTCAGAGTAGCTCCAATATTATATTCAGATGTTGCTCATGGTCCTCCCTGCTTCATGAATAAATTAATATATCGTCTATGAAAACGATTACAAATTTATCCAGGTACGGTCTACAGACTCTATTCAATATGTCCATAAAGACAGCCGGTGCATTGGTTAGCCCGAATAGCATAACTAGAAATTCGTAATGACCGTAACGAGTTCTGAAGGCTGTTTCGGGAATGTCCTCTTCCCGAACTCTCACTTGGTGGTATCCAGATCGTAGGTCAATCTTGGAAAAATATATCGCTCCTTGGAGTTGATCAAACAGATCATCGATTCTAGGAAGAGGGTATCTATTCTTGATGGTCAACTTATTAA
>NW_020203007.1:0-7347 GCF_001531365.2 Cynara cardunculus var. scolymus | reverse complement strand
GACATTTCTTGCATCTCCGATAGTGCCAAGCGATATGGTGCCTTTGCCACTGGGGCAGCTCCAGGAATTAAGTCGATACCGAATTCGACTTGTCTTTGCGGGGCTAGTCGGTAAATCCTTAGGAAATACATCAGAAAACTCCCGAACTACAGGGAAATTCTCAATACTTTTCTCCTTGTCCTTCCCATCAATCACATGTGCCAGAAATGCAGCGCAATTCTTCTTCAAGTACTTTCGCATCTTCATGCAGGATACTATCTTAATTTTCCGATCTGACTTGTCTCCTTGAATCACAATTGGGTCATTTCCATCTTGAGGAATCCGGATAGTCTTTTTTGAACAGACAATCTCAGCTTGATTTTTGGATAGCCAATTTATGCCTATAACTATGTCAAAACTTCCTAGTTCAATAGGAATAAGGTCTATGCTAAAATCCTTATTGGCTAGACTTAGAGTGCAATCCATAATTATGTTTCTAGCCTTAATTTTTTGACCATTGGCAAACTCAATTACATAAGCTTCTTTCAACCTCTGGGGCTTTAGGTTAATCTTCGGCTTAAAGTCTAGTGATACAAAACTTCTATCTGCCCCTGAATCAAATAAAACTTATGCAAATTCATTGTTCAAAAGAAACGTACCTGAAACCACATTGGGATCATATCTAGCCTCTTTGGCTCCGATCTCAAATGCTCTGCCCCGTGCCTGACCTTCTGGGTTTCCTTGACTGGTTGGTCGGGCTTGGCTTGCATTTGCTCCTTGTTTCCTCCTTGGGCAGACATTCCTCATATGATCAGGGCTCCCACAATCAAAGCATAATCGTCTTCGTCAGTCCTTAGATATATGACCCCCTAGGTGGCATCTTTGACAAATGATGCAATTCCCCCGATGCGGATATTTGCATCTATTACACTTAGTCGTGCCTCCTTGATTTACCGCCTGAGTTTGTGCCCCAAAATTTCCTACCACTCTCCTATTCTTGTCATATTTTCCTCCAGACCTTCGATTCCCCTGCTCCTCCATTTTTCTTTTTCCCTTGGCAAATTCTCCTGATCGAACCGCATTATTCGTGAGCTTAGTGGCAATGTCTATTGCTTCCTAAAGAGTCTTTGGATTTGCCGAGGTGATGTTTCCTCTAATCTCTAGGGACAATCCCCAAATATATCTCTCAATGCGGACTTCCTCCGATGTCACTAAATGTGGTACTAGATTCGTCAACTCATGGAATCGAGCCGTATAAGCAGCTATATTTTCTCCTTTCATTTCATGATTCCATAACTCCATTTCTAACTTTTGGAGTTCACTTCTTGGGCAGTATTCATCCTTTAGTAATTTCTTAAATTCTTCCCAAGAAAGCTGGTTAACCGCTTCTCGACCTTTGGTTTGCACCAACGTGTTCCACCAGGTAAGTTCCCTCCCTTGTAACAAACATGCCGTATATTCTACTTTATTTCCTTCAGTACACTTATTAATGTGAAGAACTGATTCCATGCTCTCGAGCCATGATAGTAACCCTACTGCTCCTTCGGTTCCATGGAATTCTTTCGGGTTGCAAGATCTAAAAGATTTATAAGTGCACTCCCTAGCTGCCCTCGGCTCCGGATTATTTGGTTGGTTAGCATTCATGCCAGCAGCCACTTGACTGACTATGTTGGGGAGTGCGGCCAGAAGTTGCTCTGACACAAGTCGTGCAATCTCGGGATTTTCTCTCCTCGGCGGCATCTTTTTAGGCCTAAGTCAGAAGGGAATTCATCATTTTTATGGCAATAACAAGGGTGATAGCTTCCAGTCATTTAAATGATGCCAAGAGTGTTCATCGCATTGATATTATTCAAGCATTTACATAATCAGAATAGATTAATCTTATACACACCATGAATTGTCATAAATAAGCATTCCTCAAAAAGATATCATGCATTCATAGATGATTATAGTCACAAAAATAGGATTTTGAGTTTCTATGCCAAAGAGTGGGTATCCTACCACTAATCCTTCTTCTAGAACAACATCCATCGTATCACTATTCCCAAAATTAGCATCATCACTCCACTTACTACCAACCTTCTTATTTCCCGCCTTGCTGCAGCGACGGCGTCCGTGTTCCTCAACATGCGCTGATGGTGTGCTTCCATCACATCAGACAGGTTGTTTAGGATGTGGTGGTGGTATCCCAACCAGGTATGGTGCACTTGTGTATCGGATGCGATTATCCTTACCCATTCTCTTTCAGCCGGATTCATGACCCGGGTGCAGGACGCAGGTACCCCAGTCACCACTTGAGTTATCCTGCTCCCCAATTACGGCAGTGGAATGCTCTTCCTTGGCGTGACTCTGATCCTTGAGGCATGATAGGTTCGTGGAGGAACATCGGGTGCTGTCTCTGATGGGGGTAGGAAGGATGCTTGTGGAGAGGCAGATGTTCCACTGGCCGCAGTGTCTTGTTCATATGGGTCTATCTCTTCATTGTGGGCTGAGTTTCTTCTAGAGTGGCCAACCACATAACCGGATTCATCGACCGAGTATTCACTAGGATCGGATGACGCCATATTGATCTGCGACATTAATAATCTTAATTACTAAATACACCATCTATGAATACTTAGTGATATAACCAAAGCTTCTAAACAAGGCTAAGTGTTAGGATTGAAAATCAATATTAATTGTATTCGTCTTGAAAGTTAAATATAGTCTATAATTGTAAAAGTCAACGTGTTTGACTTTTCTTATAGGAGTTTGACTTTGACTATGTTTAGTAGGTTTGACCATATAAATATGGTTTGTCTTTGTAATTAGAGGTAGAGGAGAGCTTATTTGTAAATACAATACGTAAAGAGAGGTTTGACCAGAATTGTAAAGATTGACTTTCTCTCTCAATGTTCTTGATGTTCTTGAATGCAATATCTTAATCTGCCATGATTATGAAGCATAATGAAGATTGATCAGTGAATTTAGGGACTCACAATTGGTATCAAAGAGGTTTGCAAGAAATCAGATGAATAAATAAGAGATAAGTGAAGAATTTATTTTCTGAGTATTTTTTTCTTTGTGTTCTTTATTTTTTCTTTCTGTTTGATCTGGAATTTTTTTTAAATCTTGTGTTTTTGTGTTAAAAACAGGATCAAAATGCTCGAAATTGAATTGTGAATCTTTGTTATTCACAATTTTTTGTGATTTGATCATTTTAAATCAAGATTTAATCGGATTTTGTGTTTTTATATTTTTTTGTGTTCTTGATTTTTTTAAACCAGTGTTTTTGATCCATTTTTTTAAAAGTTTTTTTTTATTTTTGTGTTTTTGATAGGTTTTAATCTTCTTTTGAATTTTATTTTGGTTGAATTTGTGTTAAACCGTCCAAAGTTCAACCGGATTAAACACTTAGGTTTTTGTTTGGGCTTAAAATCAATCTGGCCCATTATATCTTGACCGGATAAGAGTCTGGTTACTTCATTCATCTTCCCGCACAGCTTGAATGGGAGACTTGAATGGATATCAAAATCGCAGGCTTCATTGATAGTTTGAGCGGATAAAGAGGTAAACCGCACAACACTTGACCGGACAAGTGAGCGGTTAAAGATAAACCGTACACCATACCATCGGATTCGCAAATCACAGCGTGCATCAATCGGATTCGAGCAAGGTTAAACCGCACACTACTTGACAGGGGTTCTTGAGCGGTTTAAGCTAAACCGCACACCTCTTCAGCGGATTAAGGAGCTAAACGCAGAACTCTTGAACGGATTTTAATTGGATCAACAGGTTTGATGTTTCTTTTCAATTTCATCTTATTTCAAGGTTTATTTTGAGCGGTTTATACCTAAACCGATCATCACTTGACCGGACATTTGACCGGATTCATTTAACCCTTGAGCGGACTTGTCTGGATACGTTCACCTCTTGACCGGATAAATGTCCGGACCTCTAAAACGCTCAATTCAACTTACCCAGATTCTTATTTGTTCACTATTTTTTGATTCATTTGGATAAATTGATCAATACCTTGTTCACTGTTTTCATTCTTGTGTTATGCAGTTTAGACAATCACTTGAGTTGTGACTGGATTGGTTATTCAATTGGTGAAAATTGCTTGAATGTTCATCTTCTTCACATCTGTTGTTTGACCTACTTTTTCTCACTGTTTCTATCTAATTTGGTTTGGTAAACTGGTTTAGTAAACAAATTGCAAGGTTGCTAGTTGTTTGAAGCTGTAGCCTGATACATCGAGGATTCAGTATCTGGGTTGGTCTAATTTGTTTTAACAGACTTTTGAAGTTTTGAAGCAGAGATTGTACAGTCATTGGAGTTGAAGTTGCACCTAAATCACTGACTTGTTTACACAGGTTTAATCTGTTCATAACCTGTCTGAATTGTATGTTTAATCTGTGTGCTTGTTGTTTTTGAGTAGACTGCATATTAGTCTAAATCACACTTCTGTCCAGATTTTATCTAATTTGGTTCTTGAAGTATCACTTGGACCACGTAACAGCAGCTTCAGAGGGAGACAGACAAAAGACCTTCTGTGTTTGTGTGTTTGTTCGTTGTATACACAAACCATACAGTTATGTCTTGATCATTTTGCTAAAGTGTGCACACATAGGTTGTGTATTATTAGCAGTGTGTTTGTGGATTTGAGTCTGGAACAGAAGCTATCTTGACTGATTTGAGCGTGAGAAGCAACAGAGATAGGAAGAGCACACGAAGCAATTCCAATTAGTGAAGCTGGACAAAGAGAAAGGTTTAGGTTCCATTGTTGAGTGATTGGTTGGTTGATTGTTGATTGTTAACTGTGTGTTTGCAATTTGTGGATTGAAACTACAGCTGCTACACAGGTTCTATTAGTGAGCTAATGCATATTTGAAACTGCAGTTGTCTTTAAGTTTTGTTTGACCTGAGTTACACCTGCTTTGACCTTTGAGTGCTTTAAATACTTGTTTATGATAGTTTTGTTTGCTGAGATATCTGGGGTCTTGTTGAGCTGCTCCTGCATCCTTCTTTTTAGGGCTAATAGGAGCTGTAGAATCTGGATTGAAAAGTGAAATAAATACTTCTGCAGATACTTAGCCTACTCGATTAAAGCTTTCATCTCACAAGCTTTTAACTGTTTTGAGTTGAGTAGTTCTTTATTACAGCAGCAGATTTAGTGTACTATTGTTAAACAGATTTGGATCATCTTGAAAGCTTCTATTAGCTACACAGGTTTTGTAAACTGTCTTGGTCTTGCTGTTAGAGGTCCGAAACAGCAGCTACACAGTGAACTGTTTAGAGTGCAATTTCTTTTAAGCATTATTTGTTTGTGATTAGAGAAGCTGTTTTGAATTTCTGTGATATTGACACAGATTTGGTTGATTGTTCTTGTTGTTTTAAGGTCTGAAACAGCAGCAAATCTGTTTGGTTGTTGAGCTTAAAATCTGAAACAGCAGCAAATCTGAAACAGCTTAAAATCTGTTTGCTGTTTGCTGTTTGGTGACAGATTACAGACTGTTGATACTTTAACAGTTCAAAGGGTGATGTGTTTGGACTTCATTTGTAGAGCAGGCACGGTATTTACTTGTTCGGAAGTGGCCAGTTGAATGGGGTTGATGTCAAGACATCCAGTCCTTCAATTTTGCTTTTGAAAGACAGAACAGAAAAGCATCCATAAGCAATTGATCACTGTCAGATTCTACGTGCTGACAGGCTGACTTCTGGCACATCAATACCAGAGTTGACTAAGGATCGACAGCAACATATCCAAAATCTTGTTGTAACAGCAGGCTTCTGGTTTGTTTTTCTATTCCTTACCAGGTTTTGAAAATTGGTTGGAGTCTACAGACCAGATCTTGTAGTGCTAGCTGAGATTTGGATTACAATTGAGATTACGTTTTCAAAATATTGTTGTTGTGTGTGAGCAACTTACTGCTGCAACTGTTGATCTTAGATGATGATGCAGAATTAGCTGTTACAAGGCTTAAAACCTGTTTGGTTGACTAAAAACACAGGCTGTTTAAGACTGAGATAGCCCATTTTGCTGTTTGAACTTCATTAAAGCACCTGGAATTTGCTCAAGGCAGTCAATTTTATCACTTGGCATTTTTTCACAGTTTTTGTATTGCTTACACTCAACTGGTTTGCTTGATTACAGGTTTTGCTGCTTAATCGCTTGATAACAAATTCGTATAAATCGCAGAAGTGACTGATACGATGGTGTTGCCCAATTAAGAACCGTGAGAAGTGGATCCATACGAGAAGAATTCAAGTGGTCTTTTAATAGCAATTCTAGAGCAGATAGAACATTTTTTTTAAGTTTCACATCTGTATTGTGAAAAGTTGTGTTGGTTTGGACTAGAATCAGATTTTGGACTTGGATAATTGTTTTGGACTGTTTTGGTTTCTTAGTTTTATTGTTGTTTAGATTTTATTTTATTTTGGATCATCGTTTATCTGTTTTGTGTGTCTTTTAACTGTTTGAGAATTTTTTTATTGTTCTGCGTCGTGTAAACTGTTTCTTATCAGTTTTAATTGTCTTTGACTGTTTTTAACAGTTTTTAACTGTTTTCAACGATTTTGACTGTTTTTACTGATTTTTGACAAGATCTCGTCGTTTTACTAAATTCTCATCAGTTTTAGTGTTTTTCTATTCTTTTTGAGCTTAAAATGTTCTTGTTTGTTTTACCTGATTTCACTGCATAGATCCTTTAACTGATCAATCTATTTTTTGAAATGGCAGTTTTTTATACTAAAGAATATCGTGAGCTTAAAGAAAAGTATGATAAAGTACATTCTGATTTTAGCAAGAATATATCATGGTCAAATCATCTGAATGACATTCTTGAGAGAGAGAAAGAAKAAAAKAGAGTTTTGCAAGAAAAGCYRAATGATTTGATGAAAACCTGTGCTGATACAGAAGAGACAGTTAGGTTAAACAAACAGGTTGAGGACTTAACAACTATAGTGAATAAATCTGAAAGTGAATTATTTGAAGTAAGACAGCTGTTAAACTTAGAGAAAGAAAAAGTTTTGAACATGGAAAAGATTTTAAATGCTGAAAGGAAAGATTTGGAGACAGAAAAGAAGAGATTTATTGGAGTTGAAAGAAAGTTTGGAACTGAACGAGAATCTTATGAAAATAAGATTAACTCTCTCGAGCTGAACGCAAAGTTGCTTCTAAAGCAAATCTCGGATTTTGAGCAACTTATCATTTTGGAACGAGCAAAGAATGCTAAAGAAAAGAAAGACATCTCTGAAGACTGTCAAAGTCGACTACATCAATTATCTGAAAGCATTGATCTAAAGCAAAAGGCTTTAGACGATGAGAAAAAGCAATTTGCTATTGAGAAAAGAAATACTTCAAAGAAGTATACAGCAATTGCCAAA
>NW_020203006.1:8644-25435 GCF_001531365.2 Cynara cardunculus var. scolymus | reverse complement strand
ATTTGCATAACTTGGGACTCTTGGCTCTTGAGAGATCCAAACAAGTCTGCTAATGTCCATGTTTCTAGATCCAGGATGGCCTTCATGGACATTGTGATATTCATCCATTCAGCCCCAAGGCTTTTCAGGAATAGTGAGTTATTTCTCATCTGCCGTTCTAGGGATGCCATACCTCTTACAGTTGCTGATCAACGTGTTTAGTCTCGAGTATGTATCCGACAGAGACTCACCATCGTTTGCCTTAAAGCTGTAGTACTCATCGATGTAGATAGCACGATTGTTCTTCAGCGTTTTCCTTCCACCTTCAATTTGCTTTTCCAGTTCTGCCCAGATCTCCATGGACAGTTGACAGTGATCAATACACTTGAAGATGTCATTAGGGAATTGCCATTATCAATAAAAGTTTACATTTGTTCCCCAAATCGACGATAATCTTGTCCTCGTCGCTCCAGTTTGCTTCAGGACGCGGTTCGTAGTGCTCAGGTATTTCAGGTGTGGTTCCAGTTGCTGGAACTCTAGGCATTAGATTCATTGGGACGTAGGGAGGGTTGTATAGGAACTCACAGATTCTAGGATGAATCCCTTCGAGAAAGTTCACCATTCGAACTTTCCACTGTGGGTATTCTTCGTGAATGAGAGTGGGAGGTTTGGACTGTGAGCCAGTACTCATGAAGGATGTATTGGCTATATTTGCCATTGAAAGATGAAGAATCAAAAAAAAAGTGAAGAATAATAGAAGAACAGTGAAAACAGGGTAACCTGGTGAAGAAGACGACTGTGTGTTCTTGAGCGAATAAAGATGAATACCAAGAACAGTATAAATCAAATAAAAATTTGATTCCTGCTTTGATACCAATTGTAAGATCGATTAACTCTATTTCTTGGTAAAGATTACTTACTTGAATGATCTGTTGATAGAGATAATACAGCGGAAATGATTTGAATCAACTCAAGTAGAAATCAATAAGAACACAGATGAAGATTAATGATGAACACAAGAGAGAGCTTCAAATGATTTTCAATTAGATGAAAATGTTAACAATTACAATACTAAAGCACTTTGAAATACAAGGGCCTACGCTGCTATTTATACAAGCTAATAACCGTTTTCTGACACGACTTAAAGTAAATTAATCTAAGTCGTTCGATCAAAACAAATTACAGACAAGATCACGTGATAAGCACGAGCAGCTAATAAACCTAAGTAAAACAGCTAAAGAAGATCTATACAGAAGACATGCTGCAGACCCTCTGTGAGACATCACAGAGGCTCTGCTGGATGTAACTTGAGAGCACACTTGACGTAGAAGAAATCTTCCAGAACCTCTGTGAGACATGACAGAGGTTCTGTCGTCTTTGTCTTGAAGCATTGACTTTCCAGAGGACCAGTTTCCAGAACCTCTGTGAGACACAACAGAGGTTCTGTCACTTGGGACTTGTACGCTTGAGCATCTTCTGCTATTGGTCCTCTGTGGTCTTCTGTGACAGATCATCTTCTGTCAACCCTTGCAGTATTACTTTTTCCATACTTTTACTTTTAATGATATGAGAGCTAACACTTTTCATTAGGCCAACGTGAAACTAAGGAAGATAGATGTGCCTAAAGCGTAAGCAAACTGTGCATACTAAGAGAAGATATGTTCGCAATGACTACCAGAAGAAAGTCGCCCCCTATCTCGCCCTCGCACATCACGACTAGATTTGAGTCACTCATAGCGAGGGCATCCCACTCATCAAGGCAGAACATTAGAAAGGTAAACTATTGCCAAGAGAGACCGGGGAACGCTCTGCCCCTTCACCTGCAAAAGGATCCGTTACCAGAGTGTTGGATTAGGACTTCGTTGGGCGACTTAGCTTAAGGGACCTTCGATTTCGGAGATTAGAGCAGAATAACTCCGTAAGGGCGGGGAAGGCTTTCGCCTCAAATCCAATTTCTCGTCTTTACTAGGCTCGGATAGATAGGGGTGTCGGTGTAAAGATCGCATGGAACAATAAATGGCAACTGAATCAAATCTCCTCCTTTCATTGATTCAGAAACTCGCATGTAGTCACTAAACGACACCGCTCGATTCTACTGCCTAAGATGTAAAGTGAGGGCTTTTTGGACCTTCCCCACCCCTCAATCCCCTTTTTTCAAAAAGAAGCCCCGCTCAGAGGCTAGATAGAAGGTTGCTTATATGTTCGTGTGCATCAGAACACGACTGAGTGTTCAGTGGCTTGCTGATAACCCCATACCCTTTCAAAATTTTCGGTAATAGCCTGTTAAACCCAGAAATCCTTTCAACTCTGGTTGTTGCCCCCTCTCTCCTCCCCCCTTTGAGCTCGTCCATTTCGTTGGGTGATCCCTTGCTCTCACATTCGAGTGTTTGCTTGTCGTTTAGGCCGGTGAGTGAGATTTCTGCGAAGACTATATCCTTCCAACCATCTCAAACACTTCATACTAAGGTGCTATACTATAGGATATTAAATCCTATGGTTTATTAAATCTATAAAATGACAAAGATCTTGGAAAAACCAACTAGTTGCTCCCCGTTGAGGAATTTTTCAGGTATACCCACATCAAGATGTTCCTGAACAGTTTCGGAGAAGGACACCAGCATCCCGACAAATGTCCCATGGCAGCACTATGCAAGTCTTTGTTCCTCCTGGAAGCACCATCCCTATTTTTTTTTTTTAAATTTGAATGGAAGGAAATTCCCAAGCAAGAAACTTGGTTAACTTCATACTTGGCTCGCATCTGAATCTTAAGTAAGAAATTACTGCATCTCAGATGATGTGGGTAAGGCACATTTTAACTAATTAACTGAAGCAGATGCAGGATTCGAAGTCTTCGACTCAGGTTCCTAAAGTGAACTAACATAGTATAGTTTATGTATTTTGTGTACTAGAACCATAAGCCGCACTAAGCTGCATGTATCTAGATAGAAGTAGACCTAGAGCTCTGGGGCTTTAAGGGATATCGAGGAACAGTAAAGTTCCACTCTCTCTAACGGATGAGTACGGAATCTAGGCACTAAACTCATTGCAGAAAGAGACAAGTAGCTCAAAGCTTTGTGATATAGCATCAGCGAAGTATTTGCATAGCCTCTTGGCCGATTACGACGACACGCTTACTGAAGCTTAAAGCAGACATCAAGAACTAAGAAGGGGGCCACAAACCTTTTCACCTTCTAAACTGATTTACCTTCCCAGTCCACTTCCTCTCCTAATATGATATCAGAATCGAAGATTGCTGCTAGTCTGATTTYATTTCTATCGACCTCTTTCTTCTTTCTATAATACAACTGATCGGTAAGGCTAAGCTGCCCAAACTGATCGGCAAGAGAGCGCCACCCATCCCTCTCACCACGTTGCTTCCACACGCAGACATGGTGGTACTTATTACTGCTCCTCAGGTGGTTAGTGAAATGCTTCTCAGGTGAGGAGCATGACATGACTGTTTTCAAAGCACGCTAGCCAAGCAAGGACAACGGGGAATGAGAAAGATATATACATCTAGAAGGACTGTATTAGGATGGGCCTTAGCGATTAGGCATGCAAGTGGGTGTAGCGAAGGGAATGAATGGACTGCAGGAGGCTGAAAAGCCGCAGTGCGCTAGCGAGTTAGCGCAACAACTTACTGTCTTTGGATTCTAAGCCTCCCCATGCTACGGTTACCTACGGTTTGAACACCCCATAACTACTTAGGGCCGCAATGCAATAAGGATTTTCGCTCTAGTTGGGCAATGCAAGGAGGCCTCTTTTTTCATTCTTTCTAAATGATAAACTATTATTGGGAATGTTCGCGTCTCATCGCAAGGCTCATTTTGAGTTGTGAGTCATAGGACGGGCAACTTTATCTGATCATATTTTGAGCCTTTTACGATATTGATTGATGTTATAGGGGGTTACTTGGGTTGGCCAGACTGTTTGTTTACCAAGGCCGAAGGACTCAAAAATGAATCGAAAGAATCTACCCAGTCTAGGGCTAAAAAGAAGATGGCAGTGATTAAGTTGGTGATTGTCGCCTGTTACTCTTATATATATATATATATATATATATATATTAGGTTGGGTTCACGTGAGACCAACCTGTTTTCGTGAGACCCGTGAGACCAACTTTTTACACTTGAAACTTCACAACAAAATGCTGTGAAGGTAACCTTCACAGTGTTTTTGCTGTGAAGGTTTGACTTTTTTAAACCTTCACAATGTTTTTGCTGTGAAGTTTCAAGTGTAAAAATGATGTCTCACGAGTCTCACGAAAACAGGTTGGTCTCACGTGAACCCAACCCTATATATATAAGGGTCCATTCAAGGAAGAACTGAATAGTTTGTGGTAACCGTGAGATATAATCTCAACCACAAATCAATAGATAAATTAGGAAATTTATAATTTTGGTAATTTTGAATTAAAATTTTAATGCAAGGACATTTTAGGTATTTTCTCTCATCTCTCCTCTCTTCTCTCTCCGTCCTCCGGCCACGATACCACTGTGATACCTAAAAATATTGACTATGTTAAATAAAAGATACATTGTGATACCCAATCATATATAAGATGCATTGTGATACCACTGTGTTACATCTTCGATCGACCACACAAACGACTCAATGTGATACCCAAGCACATATCCTTGCATTGTGATACCATTGTGGTATCACCGGAGGATGTGGCCGGGAGAGAGAAGAGAGGAGAGATGAGAGTTTTAAAATACCAAAAATATCCTTGCATTAAAATTTTAATTCAAAGTTATAAACTTCCTAATTTATCTATTGATTTGTGGTTGAGATTGGATCTATATATATATGGGCTTAATCAAATGAGAACTAATTAGTTTGTGGTAACCCTGAGGTCCAATATAAATCAATCATTTTATTTTTTAAAATAATTGTATTACCTTAATTAATAGGTAAATGGTGTTTTAGTAAAATGATTAATTATAATTTAAATATTTTTTTATTTAATAGTTATAAAATTCGGTTTCCTTAATTATCTCAACAAAATTGTATCACAGTCGTGTATCACATTGTGGTTGTGTGTGGCCTAAAACTCAGATCATATATGTTATTAACCCATGTTCAAAACGTTATCATAGTGGTATTACAATGTGTATCACAATTGGTTTTGTGTCTTACTGTTATAAATTCTTGGGTATCACAGTGTGTATCATATTTGTTTTGTGTTTTACTGTTAGAAATTCTTGGCCGGAGAGAGAAGGGGGGGGAGAGGAGAGAGATTGAAAAAAGACTAATTCACTCCTATATATTATCAACAAATTTAAATTATTTGAAAATTAATGAATAATTACCAAAATTAACGAATAATTACCAAAATTAATATGTTTAATAATAACCATTGATTTAATAATGTGTGGTTGAGATTGGATCTCATAGTTATCACAAACAATCGAGTTCTTCCTTGATTGGACCCCTATATATATATATATATTAGTTATTCTTTGTCAGTTGGTGTACTGTCTGGTATATGTTTGCCCCTGGCATTGCTAATATAGAACCATCGAGGGAACTCTTTCTTAAAGTGTTAGAGTATTGTTGTTTCGGTCGAAGCTTAAGCTTAGGATTTTATACTTAAAGGCCTTCTATCTGGTTTTGCCGAAAGTATATAAGGAATGAGAAAGAAAAACTTGGTTACGGGAACCTATAGGACACGTAGCTGGGGGCGAGTCAGAAAATCCAAGAATTCCGTTTTTTGTCTTGTTCTTCAATCGGAAATCAAGACAAACCGGGTACTACTGTGAGACATGAAAATACCCGATCCCATTCACCAAGACTTTGCTTTTTGTTTGTGTTTGTCTGCCACGACTGCTCAACCAACCACTAAATCATGGGTTCAAATCCCATTTTATGTTCGTACACATGTGATCATTCTTTCTCAACATTCAACTTCTTCCGATTCTCTTTAAGCAATAAGTGTGATCTAAAGGCCTGTGTTAAGCAAAACCAAAATCGATATGAATGGAAGATGTCTCTGGAACTCTATTTTCTCCAATTTTCAGTACGAAGTTACTGGTTCTAGGGGTGAGCATAGGCGGGTACCCACCCTATTTGACAGAAACCAGAACCGGAACCAGAACCGGCGGTTCTTGAGATATTGGAACCGGAATCGGTTAGACCAGTTCTTGAATTTCTGGAACCGGAACCGGAACCGCCGGGAACCGGTTCTGGTTCCGGGTACCCACTTCCTAAAATTTAAATTTTTTTTATTTAGAAATAAAAAATAAAACATTGCCAAAACACTAAATAAATAAACAAGAATACAAATTATATGGAATAATGGTTACAAATATCGTTTAATGATTACAAACCATAATAGAATAATAGTAAATGTTGAAAGTTTAACGATTATATACTATAATTGTAAATGTTCAAAGTTTAACGATTACATACTATAATTCAATTTGAAGATGGTCCGTGAGAGACGGGACCAAAAATCTAATCTAGAGTTCTAAGTTCTTGACCTAATTTAAATTTAATATTAAAAAAATTATTATTTTTTAATTGAAAAATACCGGGTTACCCGCCGGTTCCGGTTCAGGGTGCCCTGTCTCGGTACCGGTTCCGGCGGGTAACGGTTCCAAAAAATTGAGAACCGGAACCATTCTCAATCGGTTCCGTATTTTAGGAACCGGAACCACTCATATCGGTTCCGGTTCTGGAACCAGCAGTTCCAAGGCAGTTCCGATTTCGCAAGTGGGTACCCAGTTTCGCTGCTCACCCCTAACTGGTTCTAATCTAAGAAGGCAATTGAACTAATATTGGACCAGAATAAAAAAAGGGAAAAAGTAAAGTCTAAGCGCATATAATGATGCTGCGATATAGGATCAAAATCGACTTTTCTCGCCCCACTCCCGCTGCCAACTTCGTGTTAGAACGACCATGCGAAGGGATACGGATAGGCTGCCCTCCCACACTTAAGGCATTGTGTTACACCTTAAATGTCTGGATTTAGCATTATTGTCAAGCATCTCATTCAATAAGACATGAGAAATAGAATATACAGTGATAACCCTGATGCATCCAGCAGAGCGAATGAGCCTTCCATTCAACCCCCTTTTGACGACCAAGTCACAATGGAACACAACCCTTATCGGACAAACCCTTACCGATTAAAACCTCTTATCGGACAAGCTTTGACTTGATTCAATCCTTATCGAACAACACTTAATCGATCAAAACTCCTTATTGCCTAAATCCTTATCTTTCAATTCTTACTAATTGGACACCACTTCTAATCACCCAAAATAACCAACGATGAAGACAATAAAAGCAGGATATCGGACAAAACTGAAATTCATCAGGCAATGAAGATGTTTATCGCTTGATGACTATGTTCATCGAGCGATGAAAGAAACAAATAGTCTAAAATCCAGAATTCGATCCAAAACACTAAAATTCACACAAAAGTTGACATAAATGACACAGATTGATTCACAAAATGCTCAAAAACAAGTTTTTAATAAAAATTTGCACTAAAAACAGGTTAAATTGTCCAATTTAGAATTAAACTCATGAACATTTCAAGTACAAACAAGAACACGAATCAACAAAAAATCGAAAATTGATTCTTGAAATCAATTCAATCATGAAACTGAATGATACTAATCAATTCCAAATTGAAATTCAAACACAATACAATCAATCAAACACCAAAATTCAAACAGACTATGAACAATTGAATCAAAACAGTAGCAAGAAAAATGTCGATCAAGAAATGTCCAATTATGATTCAATTCTAGTTTGATTCAATTCAATCCAATTATCTAAGTTGCTGTAATTTGCTCTGATACCAATTGAATCCCAGAAGATTAATCAATGACAACATTAATGGCAAATTGTAGAGAGAATTATTTCAAAGCTCCAAAATGTATTAATCTTTCTAATGATTACAAAATGATTTTACAATCACCACATAGAATTCTAAAGAAATCACCTATATATATACAAGAGAAAACACAAAGACATAAAGCTTGGAAACAACATTTAAGCACAAAACTTGAACTTAACATAAAGAATATGACCATTCATTATAATTTTCTTTTAAAAGATCGCTTGACATGGAAAGAATGCAGTGAAAATTTTAAGTCTTTTAAAACAAGGGATCACTGAATAAGAAATATTCAGTGATAGTTTCTATGAAAAGAATATATATTTACAAGTAAGATATATTTTGAAATGTTCCGTGATAAAGAGATAATCACTGAGATTTTTCACTTTTAAAACATTTTAATCACCAAATAAGAAAAGAGTCAGTGATGGTTTTGTTTTAATAAAAGACAAGTAGATATATCTTAAAGATATACTTACTTAAAAGGTTCAGTGATATAAAGAAATACCGAAACATTCTTTTAAAATATTTTGATCACTGAATAAGGAAAGATTCAGTGATGGTTTTAAGTTTTAGAAAAAAAAAATATAAATATACAACCTTAGAGAGAAAAATATAGTTAATCAAGTGTTCAGTGATAGAATAAGAACACTGAATCATTTCAATTATATATTACTGAGTATTGCCTAGAGCTGAAGGAATTAATCCTTAGCATTCATCATTTCATGTTCGCTGATTAAGATGTTAAATCTTGTCTCATGAAGAGGTTTTGCGAAAAGGTTAGGGAGTTGGTACTTAGTGGATACGAAGTGAAGTTCAATATTATCATTCATAACATGATCTCTGATAAAAAGATATATGATCTCAATATGTTTGGTCTTGGAGTGAAGAACAGGGTTGTTTGCAATTATAATGACACTGGTGCTATCACAATAGATAAGGATCTTTTAGAGCTGAAGATCATAGTTACTGAGCTACTTTTTCATCCATAGGATTTGAGCACAACAGCTTCTAGCGGCAACGTATTCAGCTTCGGCAGTTGATGTGGACACTGAATTTTACTTCTTACTTGTCCAACTCACCAACTTTCCACCTAGAAGCTGACAACCTCCGGTGGTGCTTTTCCAATCAATTTTGCAACCTGCAAAATCACTATCCGCATAACCAGTAGGTCAAAACCTGAGTCCTTGGGATACCAAAGACCCAGATTAGGAGTTTGCTTCAGATATATGATGATGTGTTTTACAGAAATCATATAGGATTCCTTAGGTTCAGATTGATATCGTTCACACAAACAAGTAGAGTTGGAGCCGGGACTGGAGTGACCTGGAGCCCGGACTGATCAGGCAAGAGTGAGCCTTCTTGTCGTTCATAAGAGTTGTCGGAGAAAGGAATTGCATTACTAATGTTATCAATTTAATGTTGTTAAAAGTTTGTGTTTAAAGTGTTTTTAAAAGATTTGCGTTTAAACGTCAAAAATCCGATTTCTTTATTAACTAGTGCATTACCGGTGTTGATCTTAAGTGACCCGGAATTACGGACTGAGTTAAGGCCGGAGTGAGCCTGTGTTATAGTCCTTTGAATCTGCCGGAGAGAGAGATCTCATCAGTATTGTTACCGATTTAGAGAGAAATTAAAAATCAAATTCAAATTTCAGCTTTTTGTAAAGGTTTTTTTTTTTTTTTTTTGGTCTTGTACTTGTGTTTGCATACAAAAATATTTATAATGCACCCTCTAAGGAGAGTACCGACTAGGATTTAAGTTTGTAAAAGTGTTCACCCTTGCATGTGCTTTTATGACCTCCTCCTTCCCCCTGATATCAAAGCTGCGTCTACAATCATTTTTTTTTGTCTGGATAGAATTGTTACAATATTTATTACCGCTTTTATTTTCTCTATAATAAAATAAAAAATAAAAATAAAAACGTTTGTCTTCTTCTTCCCTTGAAAATACAAGAAGAATATTTGTGTTTTGTTTTGTTTTTTTTTTCTGTTTTAACTGTATTTTATAATTATCTGTTATAGTTGTTTTACATGTATCCCATTTTTTATCTGTTATATTGCTTATTTGTAGATTCTAATATTTTTTTAAAAAAATTTACAAATAAAAAAAATAAAAAATAATTTGATTGGTTTTTTTTGTTGTTTTGAAAAAATAAGAAGAATTTTTTTAATTTTTCTATCTTCTAGTGCTAATTTATTAGTATCTAGACTTTTACCTGTCACATGTATCTCGTTTTATATCTGTAGTTTTTGTTATTTGTTGTAGTAAAAATTTTATTTTCAAAAAATATAAAAAGTTTTGATGCATAAACAAGCTTTAATGTATACCGACAGACATGACAAAACCTGTTTAAGATCAAATAATTATGCATTTGTCACGGTTTAACAAACTGAAACAAATAGTGATTTAGTACATCTGGAATAGTTGGTAATGATGCCGGTAAAATATTTTTTTATGATCAAAACAAAAATATTAGCGTCGGTTTATTACATGAAGAATTAGAATCCAATATTACAGACATTAGTTATCAAAAAGACTTAGTAGACGAAGAAGCCGAAAGCTGTAGAACCACTGCTAGAAGTTTCTTTAATAGAACTGTTCCCCATGAAAAATTTACATCTATCAGCTTTCCTTCTAGAGCTCCTTATACAGAATATAGAGATCCTTCTGTAGATACTAATTATATAGCCAAAGGTTTAGAAATACCATTAAAGCAACCAATTAACTTTCAATCTGAGTCCAAGGGTCATATATTAAATTTAGCTGCTCATGATCCTCAAATATGAACAAATGTGATTGTGAAAATCACTCTTATAGCTCACTATTATAGACAAAATGAAGACATGAAAGCTGAAGAGATATATAGGTATCTAGAGACTTTTTTAGGAGAAAGTACAAAGGCCATGTGGGAAGCTTTCAAAAGGGATTGTTTAACCGAGTATAATCATTTAAAGTCCCTAGGTAGTAATCCTTATAATCTTGTCAATCAAATACAAGTTTTAGCAACATAAGCTGACCCTAATTCAGGACAAATGAAGAAAGCTATGTGAGAGTTAGAACAATTAAGTCTATACCATTGGACTAGCGGTAGAAAAGTGAAACAATTTTTAAATCATTATGTTTATGTGACTGCTATAGCAAGAAATATTTTTAACCAAGACATTGGAAATAAGTTGTTTCATAAATTTCCTAGACCTTTAGGACTAGAGATTCATGATAAATGGAATAATTTGCTTTCTGTTAAAAATAGTCCAAATTGTTAATGGTCAGTAGGTTAAAGAGCGCAATTTATCACTAGAACATTAGAAGAAAAATGCGTTGACCTCTATTTTCAAAAGTAGCTTAAAAAGACAGACTATAAATTCTATAGAGATATGTATACTTCTCAGACTTATGGAGCTTCATGCTTTAAGACGAAGAAAAAGTATAAACACTTTAAAGGGTCATCCAAAAAGAGATATTTTTTGAGAAAATCTGATAAAAAGAATCCTTATCTAAATGAGCAAAAGCATATTAAGAACTTTACACCTCGAAGGAATTATAGAAAATAGACTTAGTTGTTATGTTTGTAGTAGTAATGACATTTAGCAAAGACCTATCCTAAAATAATAAATAATTTTGATAGAAAAAAGTACTTTGATAGAATGTGTTGATGAAGACCTTATTTCTATTGATGAGTATATTTCTGAAACCGAGTCCATTTAGAGTATAATTTCTATAGAAGAGACTGGTTTAGATCAAAACAAAAATAGTGATTCTGATTCCAAAATGATAAACGAATTTACCAAGACCTTAAATAATCATGATATAGACTTGGATTCTAACCATGATTTAAACTTTGTTAACATAGAAGAAATTTCTTGTGATCAGGACAGGCAAAAATATACAAGAACATAAAATATTTCTTGTATTATTTACCATCATTTTCCCCATCAAAAGCTTAAAGCACAAAACAAATTAATTTTATTTTTGTGAATGTCCATACCCCCTCCAAGACCAGAGTCACCTCCGGGAAATAATCATGCAACAACACCAACTTTTAGTTAGACTTTAAATTACCAAACCAAACATTACTACGAAGAACGTCTTAGATTTGATAACAACGAGATAATCGTTTTTCCAAGCTGTAGCAATGTTTCATTCTGAACTCAAAACCATATATCTCTTAGCAAGGAAGAACGTTGCTTAGTAGACAATCTTTGGGTTGCCTATGGTAGAAACCCAAAAGACGTTAAATAATTTATAGCTAGTTTAAATGCTTTATCGAACATTTTAGTCAGACTTCTAGACATTTTAAATTTTATGTTGTTTCTAAGGGTAAAAAGACAGGTTTGTTCCATACTTGGATCGAGGTTGTTGATGTCACTCAAGGTTATCCTCGTCCCATATACAAAGGTTTTAATAATTATGGAGAAGCCATTGCAGCCGCTAGAAATAGTGTGACACCCGAAAATAAAGAAAGAAAACAACGCGATAGGAGATAATTTTTATCCGACAAAACAAAGTCGAAAACTAGAGTTTTCAATAAGAAGATCACTCAACGAAGAGGAAAAGTATAGCGTTTACAAAACAACAAAAGAGACGATAATTAACAACCTATTAATCTAAACAATTCTATGCCCAGATTGAGAACGGGTGTTTCTACCATCTCCAACAAAAACATGAAATCAACCCATGATGCAACGCTCGTAACCACCAAGTGTTTCAATTGCAAAAATGACCTTTATGATCAACAATCCCCTCAACCCTTTGATACCCCGCCGCTAAAGGAACCTGATAAGCATGACAATTCAAGAAAGGCGGGAGTTAGGCTTACGCCTAATGAGTTCAAATAGTAAAGTAAATGCATCTATAAGAAGAGCCTTTATTACTCTCATTTCTAACCGAAAAAGAAAAATTCCAAAAAGAAAAAGGTGAAAAGACCAAAGACTAAGGTTAGAAATGAGAATAATAAAATAATTCAAGAAGTTGACAGAGACTTTATTCCAAAATTTACTCAAAAGAAGATTTCAGAAGATATGGTTCTCGAAAATCGTTCAAGTTCACCACACCAAGACCAAGACGGCTACTAATTCAAAAGGTGGCTATTATTTCGATTATGTTGTCAGACATAATCTCAATACTTAGAAAGATAGCGACAAGACGGAAGACGACAAAATTTCCATTCCAAGAAGATTTGTCTCAGACTTTTTCAGACGAAATAATAACACATAGCAGACAGGTCCTCTATGTAGCAGACAGTTTCTCCTCGTAGCAGACTTTTAAACACGTAGCTGATAAGTGTCATCCTATGCAGATTTTTTCAAGACACCTCTTGCTTGGAGCTTCCTATATAAAGAAACCTCCAACATTAATTTTGGACACACAATAGCAACACCAAAAAACTAACACACCATAGCAACACTAAAAAACCAAAACACAATACACATGCACTCCCTTCACCAAACTCTCTCCATTCTCTCAACTTCTCAAGAAGGAATTATCAAAAACTTTAGTAGCACAAAGAGTTTGTTAAAGTAAGTTTTCTTTTTATTTCTTAATCTTTGTATTAGTCCTTAAGGGCTTCCCAAAAGGGAAATTCTTATGTTTTCTTAATGTAATACTAGATTTGTAGCAATATTCCCTTCTATTTTGTATTATAATCTGCAAATAAAAGTTCGTGTTTAATTTATTTTTGTTGTCGTTCGTTGAAAAACTTTTATTTCAAAGAATCATAACATTGATTTTGTTAATCTTGAGTGACCTGGAGCCCGGATTGAGTAGGCTGGAGTGAGCCTTCTTGTCGTCCATAAGAGCTGACGGAGAAAGGGATTGCATTACCAATGTTATCGATTTAATGTTTTTAAAAGTTTGTATTTAAAGTGTTTTTAAAAGGTTTGTGTTTAAGCGTCAACAATCCATTTCTTTATAAACTAGTGCATTACCGATGTTGATCTTGAGTGATCCAGAATTACGGACTGAGTTAAGGCCGGAGTGAGCCTATGTTATCATCCCTTGAATCTGTCGAAGAAAGAGATCTCATTAGTATTGTTATCGATTTTGAGATAAATCAAAAATTAAAAATCAAATCCGAATGTTTAGGTTTTCGTATTTTTATTTTTGTTTTATGGTCTTGTACTTGTATTTGCATGCAAGAATATTTACATGCAACTAATGTTAACTCATTCCGGTTGTATTTTGTTTGTGTATATTTAATACATGTATCATGTATGCATGTGCTAGTGTTTTTGTGGTTGTTACTGTTTGAGTCTTTATTTTGCATGTCTTTGCATGTATTTTCTAAGGGGAAGATAGGCTACTTAAGCTAACGTTGTGTTCTAGATCACCCTCTAAGAAGATTACCGAGTAGGATTTAAGTTTGTACAAGTGTTCACCCTTGCATGTGCTTTTATAACCTCCTCTTTCCCCCTGGTATCAGAGCCACGTCTACGACATTTTTTTATTTTTATTTTTTGTCTGGATAGAATTGTTACAATATTTGTTACTGCTTTTATTTTCTCTATAATAAAATAAAAAAATAAAAACAAAAACATTTGTCTTCTTCTTGCCTTGAAAAAACAAGAAGAATATCTTTATTTTGTTTTTTACTATTTTGATTTGTAATTTTTTTATCTGTTATAATTGTTTTACCTGTATTCTGTTTTTTATCTGTTGTATTAGTTATTTGTAGATTCCAATATTTTGTTTAAATTTACAAATAAAAAATTAAAAATAATCTGACTGGTTTGTTTCTTTTTGTCTTGAAATAAGAAGCATTTTTTATTGTTTATGTCTTCTAGTGCTAATTTATCAGTATCTAGGCTTTTACTTGTTACTTGTATCTCGTTTTAGGTCTATAGTTTTTGTTATTTGTTGTAGTAAAAATTTTATTTTCAAAAATAATAAAAAGTTTTGACGCCTAAAGAAGCTTTAATGTATACAGATAGAAATGAAAAAACCAGTTTAAGATTTACTAATTATGCATCTGTCTCGGTTAAAAAAAAGTGTTTTTAAAATATTTGCATTTAAGCGTCAAAAACCCAATTTCTTTATAAACTAGTGCATTACCAGTGTAGGTCTTGAGTGACCCGGAATTAAGGACTGAGTTGAGGCAGGAGTGAGCCTGTGTTATCGTCTCTTGAATCTGCCAAAGAAAGAGATCTCATCAGTATTGTTACCGATTCAGAGAGAAATCAAAAATATAAAAAAAAAAAAAAAAAAAATTTCTACCTAGAGCTTTTGAAAACAAATTTTTTATTTGTAAATTTAAACAAAATATCAGAATCTATAAATAAGGAACATAACAGATAAAAACGGGATACGGGTAAAACAACTATAAGAGATAGATTTGATGAGTCTTTACCAGCTACTGGTGAAGCTGGACTAGTCATTGAATTCATCGTGGAGAAAATAAAACCGATAACAAATATTGTAACAATTCTATCCACACAAAAAAAAATGTTACTATAGACAAGTTACTTTCTTATACAGATAAGAAAATAAAAATGATCGTAAGCGTTGTTCTATACGAGGGGGGCGGAGGAGGAGGTCATAAAAACACATGCAGTGGTGAACACTTGTACAAACTTGAATCCTACTCGGTACCCTCTTTAGAGGGTGATCCAGAGCACAACGTTAGCCTAAGTAACCTATCTTTCCCTTAGAAAATACATGCAAAGACATGCAAAATAAATATTCAAACATTAACAAAATGACCATCACCGACCATCAATCTAAACCACTGCCGACCACCACTGATCTGAACCATTAGCGACCACCATCAATCTGAACCACCGTCGACCACCACCGTTCTGAACCACCGCCAACCACCACTGATTTGAACCACTACTGCCGACAACCACCCTTACAAAAGGGGTATTCGGTCATTTACCATTTTTCATTCCAATTTCAAAGCTACACTCTATCAACCAAATAGGCAAAATTTCAAATCATTTAACAGATTCCATTCCAATTCATTTCAACCAAGCACATGATCAAATTCCATTCAAATTCTTTCGACAAATTCCATTCCTTCAGGAAAAAAAAACTGTGAACCGAACACCCCCTTAGTATTATTATATTGGCTTATACTTGTACACAAGTCTAGGTATTCAGGTGAACAAAAGATCGAGTTTTTGGATAAAAATTATGGTCGACACTTTTTCTAGAGCCTACATTCAAACGAAATATATTGTATTTGTTTGGTTTAATATAGTAATCATTATTACTATCAAAAGATTTATGGAGTAAAATTAAAAAAATTAAAAATTTAAATGGTTTCAAATTTATTCATAGCATGTTCAAATGACAAATGTAGAGTGGCACGCGGTTATGGATCGTAAATATCTGATCCAATTATAAGGGTGGTGTCTCATTGGTTTGAGCTTGGTTACAAAAGTCAAAAGTATAAGGAGGTCTCAGGTTCAAATCCAAGTAGGAATAAAAATCTCCTTGTGGCCACAGAGATTCAAATGCGGTGACTACGAGTTATCTGCAAAGCAGGTGGTCGCTCTGAAATTAATCGACTCACATAACGTGTTAGATATCCAGATTAATACTCTGCACCGTTATGAATCTGACAAGGTAAAATTGAACTCGGATCAATAATCTGACCTGATTGAGGATCGCTTTATTCTAAAAATTTTAGTTATCGTTTTAATCAATCCAATAAAATATATATATATTTTATTGCTGTCTTTTCATTCGATATTATAAAATATAAAGGGGTACCCAACTACTGTACTGACGACAAAGAAAAAGACTACTCAACGGTGGTGGTTGATATATATAGATATATTTATATATATATATATAGACTTGGGATCATGTGAGACCAGCCTGTTTTCGTGAGACCCGTGAGACCAGCATTTTACACTTGAAACTTCACAGCAAAATGCTGTGAAGGTAACTTTTTAAAACCTTCATAGTGTTTTTGCTGTGAAGGTTCGACTTTTTTTAAACCTTCACAACGTTTTTGCTGT